>NC_089779.1:242500-422500 GCF_040412425.1 Macrobrachium rosenbergii | reverse complement strand
GAACTCTTTTAGGGTCTGAAGCTTTAAGTATACTTGGTGTAATTTTTGACTCACATCTTACTTTTGAGAGACATCTAATGAAGGTGTCAGCAAATGCCACACGGCAGTGTAGTACTGTAGTAGTGTACGTAAGGCTTCATAGATTTATAACAGTGATAAAATCAGTGCAACCTGCTTTAGGTCATTTGTCCTTCCTTTACTAGAAAACTGTTCTCTGGTGTGGATGTCTACTTCTGCCAAAGATTTATCTATTTTAGGGAGAGTTGTTCGTGGTGATAAGTTTGTGTTTCTGAATGAAGCTGGAAGAGGTGCATCACAACATTCCTTGCTAGCTAACAAGAGTATTTGAGACATAAGAACATTGCGTAGCGTGGATATATGGACGGATATTTTTCCCAAAACTTTATATTAGTTATATATATATATATATATATATATATATATATATATATATATATATATATATATATATATATATATATATATATATATATTTATATATACTGTATATATGTGTGTGTTATTTGCATAATATATGGGTAAAACAATATTTTCCCTGGCATACCGTTCACCCTGCGCACTCCTCTCTCGTCTCGATGTCATGTGCTGACCAGAATTGATAACATCCATTCTGTGAAAGAGCTTCTATTTTGCTTTCCTTTCCAGAGTTTCACTTTCCAATCACTACCCTTCTCCGCTCGAGTAGTCAACAGCTAGTCTCCACAACAAGAACGAGAGACGAGTCTCGGCTGGACCAGGGGAAATGCCTTTCCTGGAGATACCCCTATTTGATATTCTACACTATCCAGTTAATCCGGGTTCTTTACGTGCATGTCATGGTTTACTGTTGACTCTCTCTCTCTCTCTCTCTGTGTTTTATTGGCTCGACGCATTTCCTACTTCTTATCGGAACCCTTCTTGCACATGTTTAAATCATATTTTGAATAGTTGGTCTAAGCAAACACACGCATTAATGCTCGCTTGTCGAATCCGTACCTTTTGTCCATGCTTAAGGATAAAAATTTACTTCATTACAGTTATATAACTTTTTCATATTTATCACTTAAATATCGTTCATTTTCTTTCAGTAACTTGATATATTCAAACACTTCGGAATTTGGAATTGAAGGATCATAAACCCATTAAGTACCAACATTTGAGCATGATTAAATTCAATGGCTCCGTAAACTCACGGGAGTCAACGCGCCACCGATGGAGCCTTCAGGCTTAGAAGGAGTTTCAGAGGATGAATGCTGTCTTTCATTTAATCTATTCAGTGTACCCATTCCGTTAGATGAGAGAATTTCTATGTATATGTAATATTAATGTTTATATATTTTGTATGGTAAATAAATGATTTACTAATTTTCACATATTAATATTAATATGTCAAACACAGCAAAATATCAATTCATTAAAGAAAATATAATGAATTAGTAAGATTTTAATTCAGTATAAATTCTTTCCCTCACCTTTTTCCGAAAGCTTTGGAGCGAGGGAGGGGACTGTAACATGTCAAATATCTTGACATACTGACGGCAACGGTAGATGATGTTGCCACTCGGTGGTCAATTAAATGTTGCCACTTGGTGGTCAAATACCCATGACGGTAATGTAAGGGAGGGTCGAGACGGCAGTTTCCAGTCTGAGGACGTTAAGTATCATCCTGAAGCTTGGAGAGAGTCCACAGGTACACATCGCTGTTCTTATCCCCTTCACCTTTTCTGGCAGAAAGCCCCTTGATCTAAACCAGTCAGCCGACTGACCGTCCTTTAGCATACTTACATATGGGGTCAGTGATGAGAGAGGCTGACTCCGGGCTGTGGTTGTTCATAGAAAACAAAATAGAAGTATGGATACCCATTGCATTATTTACACAGACGCATACACACACAACATATATATATATATATATATATATATATATATATATATATATATATATATATATATATATATATATATATATATATATTTATTATTTATTTATTTATTGGCTCTTTTAATTAGACACACATACATATATATATATATATATATATATATATATATATATATATATTATATATATATATATATATATATATATATATATATATATATATATATATATATATATATATATTATGTATGTATATGTGTGTGTGCCTCACTGAAAGAGACGAGGTTTGTTTATCGCAGTCTTAGATTCCCCGAACGACATGCTGCTGTTTAAATATTAATGTATTCACCCGTCTAATTCACTGCATTTACGTTTGGGAAAAATAAATGTACTTGTCTAAGAAGCGTGGAAAATTTCAAAATATGTTACGTCTATTAATAGTGTTGAGATGAGAACCTAAGTAAGGATTGTTATGATTTCATTGCAGCTGAGTCTGTTAGAACGAGACGTATGCGGGAGCGTGGTTGGCCACATGCTATTGGGGAAATCAGGCCAAGCGTACCATGAATTCATATTTGTTTTTGATTTTATCGTGCCTATGTATTTTGTGATTGGGATTCCTGACACGTGTTGCTGTCGTCCGCATAATGACAGTGTTACTGTTAACCTTCAACATTTTCCAGTCAGTCCGCCCATCTCATTTTTTTCTTTTTCCTTTCCGTCAGAAGAGTGTCAAGTAACAACCTGGAACTTCCGGTCCGCCCCCCTTCACACAGCTAACGAGGCCTCATACAGTCACGGGAAACAATAATTCTCCAGACAAACGAATTAGGCAAATCTTGTAATCAGCGCTGCATAGCTGCTTGCGCCAATTACTTTATCTGACACCTGCAATCATTTAAAATACATTCAAACTAAAAAAAAAAAAATACAAGAATTTGCTGACTTCTTTTGTCCTCTTGAATGGTTTTGAGATGAATCCTAAACAAAAACGTTTGAATTGTTATCTTTCAAATGCCCAGAAACTAAATGATTATCTGTGCCGTGGCTACACATAGAGACTAAAAGTTTGAATGGCTCTTTTGCAGTCAAATGTATGTAGTATGCGATGCCCTCAAAGAGAGCGATAGAGAGAGAGGGCCAGTCAGGATTAACTGAGTTAAGGAATGGTCATTTTAAAACATCCCTTCTTTCTGCTGATATTGCATTGAAGAGCAGGTATGTACCGAGAAACGTGTGATCTTCAAGACGAGCCTGTCTGTATTTTACTAATGAAAATTATTATTTTTGCTTTTCATGATTGATATAATGTGGGGTTGGGCAGTGTTTTACATTGATATTTCTATCACTAGGTTTTGAATAGAGAAGTGTTGATATAAACCTACGGGACTGTTTAGACTGATATTATCTATGTAGTAATTTCTTATTGTTGTGTTTCTGTCTGTAAATGATTTGCAGCTTTTTATCTCTCTTTTCACACACACACACACACACACACACACACACACACACACACACACACACACACACACACACATATATATATATATATATATATATATATATATATATATATATATGTGTGTGTGTGTGTGTGTGTATACATACGCATACACAAGAGACTCAGACCAACGAGATACGAGAGAAGTGGAATATTGGATGAAAATAACGGGTATTGAAGTTCTAAATGATGCAGATACTAACGAAAAAGTAAAAAAAAAAAAAAAAAAAAAAAAAAACATGAAATCCGGCCTGGGAAGAGCTTGATGTTAAGCAGGAAAAAATAATGACTGAAGAGGCTTTGAAAAGAGAAACTGTTGGACTCTGGAACGAAAAAACTCAATAAAAGACTGACAATAAAGAGATCTCGTCAGGGTTTATGTCCTTAGCTTGATAGCCAAGTTCTTTGTTGGTGTTTTAGCGACAGCTGTATAAACTTGACCATGCGAAAGTTTAGTCAGATCTCTTTTCTGATAATCAATTTGAATTCCTCTGTCATGTATTTCAGGAAAATAGTGGTCTGACTGATATTTTTTGGCATTGTCGATATGAGCGTGAAGTCCTGAAGCTGTCAGGTACTTGAGTGTATCTAGCACGCTACCATGCCCAAACAAAACGTCATTAGCGGGCTGAGGTTACCACGTGACGTCACCGAGTAAGTGCCTAATAAGCGTGAGTCCAATTTACTTTTGTACATCTTCCTATTGACCACTTGCATCCTCGTAGTCCGTTAGTCAAAACAATTTTCAACTGGCCCTTCACGTGCATTTCCCAGTCCTCGTGGAATAGTGCTGTTCCAATACCTAGACAGTTTCTAACTGACTCATTCAGCTTACTTAACAGCGCACTCGTCATATATGGAGACAAGGAGTCACTAGTGGCCCAGTCCGACTCCCACCCCGGACAGAAGAGGGTTGCGTAAGTGGAGAAGGCCGGTGCATCGTACAATCAATAACCACAACAGACCATCAATAACCACAACAGACCGAAGGGTCAGGTGATGTGTCGCAGGGTAGCTGCTCATGGTACTAAGCGATGTTTTCTGAATCCTGGATGTCACAGTGACCCTCATTTTTTAATATTTACCACTGCTGATTATTACCATTATTATATTAATACTAAAGATCATGGGAACTGGTCTTTCGCTGATATTGTGCCTAATTAGTAGTTATGACCAATTCTCTGGCCATTTTTAAATTTAGGAATCGCTGAAATCCAGTGATTTCGTAGTTGAATGATTTCCTAAATTGGTGAGAAGCCAATTTGCCATGCAAGCAGAGTATTTCTTCTCTGCTTTTGTACTGTGGTCCTTCAGGTTTACTATGGAAATTTTACCCGTCTGTTTCCTTTAGCACAAATAAAAATGTGTAATATTTAATTGTTTCAGTCATTCCGGTCACGTTCTTGAAATTTCCCTTTCTATGATGTGATCTTTTGTACTATCCACGTCATTATTCCTGTGGGAATAGTGGGAAAGACTCGGCCAAAACCTCACGATTATTCTAGATTGAGCGATGCTTTGATACAATTATATGGCCTCTCTATATTTTGTTTCAGTACGTGAATCATTTCAAAAATACTGGTGACAAAATATGTTCTCCAGTGCATAACAACCTTTACCGTCCTGTTTATCACTGAAGAGCCTTTATCCTTCCATTTCCAATTGAAAATGTCAAGGCAGCTTAATAGTTACCGGGAAAGGCACCTAACCAGGACAGGTCTATATAAAGTTACTTGCTCTCTGCATTCGTGCAAGGTGATTCTGTTGTCCGTTACTTGCTCAGGTTTCTCATCTCTGCTTCCAGCTATTGCCCTTTATGTTTTTGCAATGTATTTCAGGAGTTGAACAGAGAAAAGATGATTTAAGATCACATTATCTAATGTGATCTTGAATCACATTAGATAATGAATGGCCTACAGTTTCTCCCTGTCCATTAACTCTGTACTGGCTGGTATCTTTACAGCGAAGACAGAAGTGACTGAGGTAACTGGTCGCGGAGGAGCCAATACCCATGTCCGTTAATTCCGAAGTTTATTTTCCTTAGATTTCTTCAGCTCTCCACTTTTGTTATTTGCGCAGCTTTCAGTATATAAGGTTGGAGGTCATTTTTATTATATACCATTTCTCTAATGACTCTCAAAAATCATATTGTCTAAGGTAGAAAGCAAAGTTTCAGTCTTGAAACATATTTTCATGTTTTTATTTTCGATCTATGCAATTAGGATTGTAAGTCTCACATTGAACAGATGAAGTTTCATATACTGGTGAAAGCGCGGGGAGCGTGGATTGTATTGAGTTTCGTGATTGTAATTCATCGTACCACGTTCAGTGCATTCTTTTGAAGTTCTTCTCTATCTTACATTCTTTTGAAGTTCCTCTCTATCTCTCTGTTTATGTATCCCTCTTTTTATCCATTTATCTTGCATATGATTTCCTTGGGAACGTTTCAACACCACAAAGAAATATAAAAATATATAAAAAAAAATTTAAAACACGCTTTTATGAAAATGTACTAAAAAGTAAAAAAATAATTTTTGAGACACACCAGGATTTTATTGCAATTAATCATGTCTACAAAAATAAAAGCGTGGTTGCCAAACATGGAAGGAAGTGCTACAAGAAATGAAAAATATATTTCTTCTCTTGTAGCACTTCTATGTTTGGCGCCCGCGCTTTTATTTTTATAGTCATGATTAATTGTGAGAAAATCCTGGTGTGTCTCAAAAAATTATTTTTTACTTTTTAGTGCATTTTAACAAAAGCGTGCTTTAATTTTTTTTTTTATACTTTTTAGTTTTGACAGAAATTGTAACTAAAAAAAATTGAACGTGATATCCCGTGTGAGCCAAACAAGGTTTGAAAAATCCGTAGAGTTATTAACTTTTTCTACCGAGTCAAAGAAGGTATGAAGAATCCGAAGAGTTTCACACAAATCCTGAGATACTGGGAGAGGTCACTGTAGGGTCACTAGGGTCACTGCTGACCTACTGACCTACTGATCATGTAAGGTTGTATTGTCACCGGGATTGAGTAACCAAGCAACATTTCAAGTCCACTGGACGAAGGGAACAGGTTGAAAATTGAGTTACAAGTTTTGACCCAAACAGACAGACAGGCAGATAGATGCAGAATTCAGGTTAAATAAAAGCATTTAATAAAAAGATGTACTGAAGGTTATGATTCTTGTACTACCAGGGGAAAAAAGTGTATTTCTCTGTACAGTATATTAGTATCCCCCGTAGGGGCTTAGTGTCGTCGGTGCACCTCATGCAGTGCGCTGTAGGCAGTACTTAAGGTTCTTTGCAGCGTCCCTTTGGCCCCTAGCTGCAACGCCTTTCATTCCTTTTACTGTACCTCCGTTTGTATTCTCTTTCTTCCTTCTTTGCACCATCTCCTAACAATTGATTCATAGTGCAGCTGCGAGGTTTCCCTCCCGTTACACCTTTCAAACCTTTTTACTTTTTACTGTCATTATCATTATCATCGTTATTTTTGCTGTTATTAGGAACAATTAATACGATTTTTCCTCGAAGTGATTGATTCCCTAGGACAAATTTTATATTTTACTGACTTTATGTATTTTTGCTTTGTCCTTTTTTTTGTCTTTTCAACTTTTTTTTAAATACTATTCATTTCTTCGGATTAACTTCCGACGACTTTCTTTTATAATTGCACGAGCGTCCATTACATTTAGCCCAATTAAGTTTGGTTATCTTTGGTGACCTTTTGTTGAGGTACGTGCCGAGTCTTTAGTGCTCAGAGAACCGTTATTCTCAATCTTTCACTAACAGATGAAATATTGCTTCATGAATTGTCTCATATTAGTCAATGCATCGAGCAGAGAATCTATATCAGAGAGAGAGAGAGAGAGAGAGAGAGAGAGAGAGAGAGAGAGAGAGAGAGAGAGAGAGAGCTGGAGTCGCCTGTTTTATTGACACTCCCTTTTCACTTTCCAGACAGGATCAAGAACCTCTCCCAAGCTCCGCTATTGTCATGAACCTTGCAAATGAATCAGGTACGATGCACACGAGGAACGAATGTTTCACAAAACGGAGGAATTTCCGGTGACCTTTACTCAAAATGATCGTAGCAGACCAAATGCTGACGGCGAGGTCCTTGTGACGTCGTGTGCACCACAGTCACGCGTCTCTGTTGTTCGGTAAAGTCCCAGAGGTCCACATCAGCCCCCTTATCCCTGCAACACCTTAACCACCCTTGCGGGAAGGTCCCTTGCTGGCACAATGCAGTCTTAACTAAACCAGTCAGTCGACACAATGGCTGGAAGATCACCTGACCTCCCCTTCTCCAAGAGAAATTCCTGGAATGAGATCCCTCATTAAACATTTGAATTTATTATGTTGTCACAGCGGTTTGTAGAATTGTGATTGTCTTGAAATTGACTACATTCATAATTATCATGATAAAGATAGTGATGATAATCATTGTTTTTGGTAAAACGGTAATTCTTTCCGTCGATTTACGGATAAGATTTTCTTTGCACATTTAAGCTCTGGAGTATCTTAGTCAGACCCTCTTCATAATTTTACATCCCGCATTTCAAATTATTTGGTATTTTTTTTAACTAAGAGTTCGCATGCATTCTTCTCTCTATCACACACACACAAATACACATACATATACTACCAATATATATATATACATACAGACAGTCATTAAGCTACAAATGTCATTTAATACCCAGTTACACTTGACACAGTACCCTCCAACGGCTCCAGTCGACGGTCACACCACTGAGCCAACAAGAGAGGTATAAGTTAATGCCGAATCTGCCGTACTTGTTTACCCATCGGGAGCGGGGAAATTGTACTCTGCGTCGGCACTAACCCAACTCCACCATGATAGCTAATTGGTACGTTTGGAACGCGTAGCTCTTTTTATGAATTTTTTATCACATCATCGTGATTTATTCGCTGTCAGCCATACACTCACACACACATCCATATATATATATATATATATATATATATATATATATATATATATATATATATATATATATATATATATATATATATTTGTGTGTGTATATATATATAATTATGTGTGTATATCTCCATGGTTAATAGGTGAAGATATAAGCAAACAGCGTTAAATGAGAGCCCAGAATCCTCAGCATTATCATTGCTTTCCTTTACCGTCAACTTGCGCAGCTCTTTCCGAGAAACCGATACTGTAGTATCATTGTGATTCTTTTTCTTTTTTATCATGCCCTTTTTTCCTTCCTTTCTTTCAGTCGATTTTGCTGCGTCATTGCCAGTTGTTTACCGTGCCACACCCTCCTGGCAGAGCTTAATGTCTCTTGTGGCTGATTTCAGCGGTATATGTTTCATTTTTCTTCGAGGATAATCTTGCTCTCATAATTTATGCCATTTGTGAGTTTTCCCGTCGTTCACAGCGCTCCTCACGTGACAGTTTATTCTTAAGTACTATATACGCTCTCTTTTTCTAGTTTGTTAGCTCTGTCTCTGTGAGTTTTCGTTAGTTGTCAAGTTTAGTTGTATTGCCGCTCATATATATGAAATAATACGAGATACTATAATTGTAATCTGAACTACAAGGGGGCTGGAACACTGAGTCCTAGTAAAATCCGTGAATGGAAGTGGTAACAGTGAACTTGACGATTCAGACTGATGGAACCCGAACTGCCGAAAACATCTGGAATTTCTTCCAAGTACTTCTCAAAATCATGGCACAGTTCTAAGAGAATTTCTTTATGCTGAATTTCAAGGAAACTTCAATCATGTATTGGAAATTTTAGATTGAATATATGAAAGTTTATAACTTAGGTTTTATTTATAACCATGGACATCTCAGTGTAGGGTACACAGATGTTATAGTGACGAATTTCGTCTCAAGAAATATGAAAGTGAAAAAGTTTGTTTTGAGACAATAAAAATGAACGCACAGTGTATCATTAAAGTGTTCATGGAGATTTCAAATCAAATTCAAGTCTTGTGTTTCGTCGTAAGAGAGCCTTCTTTAAATCATTATTTTCAGATGTTAACAGTTGAAATCTCAAACTAAGACCCCTGAATTTATCTGTCTCCGGAGTGAGAAATGTTGACAACATTTCACGCAAAAGTAATATTGTGATAGACTGATTTACGGAATGTTATTATTATGCTTAAAAGTTCTGTACTTAAACCGAAGTAAAATAACAGCATGGAAATTGCAATCAGAGATTTCCATCGTTGATATATCGGCTTTAGACTGAATTGTGAAGGATACATGATATATAGATCAAGAAAATAACTGGGCAGCAAGCTGTAAAGGAAGCCTATTGCTATCACCTGTACTCGAGATTAAACAATGAACTCCCCTAATGACGACACTTTGAATGGCTGTTCTTCTTCCCAACTCCCGCTCTCCAACGGGGCGGCTTTTCCTAAATTGTCGCCTGAAGTGGCAGCTTGAATATCTCCCTTTGAAAACCTCACTGTGTCGTCTTATGCCCCTTAACAAAAAGTAATGGCGTGCCTCCAGGGGAACCTTCATTTTTGCTTGAAAGCACTTAAAGGTGTTGAGAGGTAGCACGTAGCATTGTTCTCTGTGGTATTATCAGTTCGTTGATGCTATTATCTTTGTAATTCTCCTTCTCAGAATTCTTCTCCGCTGTCTGACGTCCGACGTTGTTAACTGTTTAGTTTTCTTGTTGTCGTGGTGAGCTTTGGTTTGCAGGCTGTGAATGGTTTGGTACCTTGATACCCGAGAATATTCAGGTTTGTGTAGGCTGAAACTCATCTCTCTCTCTCTCTCTCTCTCTCTCTCTTCTCTCTCTCTCTCTCTCTCTCATTTCTTTCTTTCTCTAAACTTTCGGCGGCAAATCTTTATGGACAGAGTCAACAGACTATAAACCCAAGAGGTCTCCAAAGGGAAATCGGTCTGTAGAGAGAGAGAGAGAGAGAGAGAGAGAGAGAGAGAGAGAGAGAGAGAGAGAGAGAGAGAGAGAGGGGAAAGTTATAAGAACATAATAAAGCCGACAATCCTGAAACTTAGGATACGTCAGCAGAGAACGGAATGAATTTCCACTTTTACATATACATGAATTGCCTTTCTCTTGCAAATCGGCTGTTGACAAATCTTTCACGTTTTCGCTTCTTCTCACCGCGTTACACTCGTATTTCATTGCATTACCTTTATTCCATTTCTTTTGGTTATGCCAACCCAGGTCAGGTTTTATAACGGGCTTCATCGGGTCAGAAGTAACGGGATGCGAGGAGAAAGGCCGCCTGAAGAAAATAAGGTCGCAAAATGGTCGACCTAATTGGCACAAAGAAAAATTTGCATGCAAACGCTGGAGCCGGTAATACATTCGCAAGCAAATAGGAAGAGGCCCGCGCGACATGGTTTGACGAGTAAAAGTCAGTGGGGATGTGTGTAAACGTATGCGTGTTTTACATATAGCCTGTTTTAAACTGTATTGTACCAGGTAATATTTGTATTTAGGAACATCTGTGTTTATGGAATCCTTTGTGCATTGTTCTCTCTGAGTTCCACTATGCCCGCGTTGCGATTTAAAAATATAAATTCTTAGGAATGTAAATTATTACTGTTTAGACTGTCAATACGCTGGAACGTAAAGTGCATCAAGCTTCCAGATTTAACTTTCCTTCTGGGATTACTGTGAACAGTTGACTAGCTCAATATCACTACAATACTTTTTTTTACATACTTTTATTATTTAATTTCTTCTTAATTTCTCCTTCTCTGATGCTGATACGTTCTCTGCTGAGGCGATAGTCATTGTTGTGATGACAATGGACAGGAAAAATCAAACATTTTCTACGAACGACTTCGTGTATTTGTATTACACTTGAGGAGTGTATTGGCAATATCCTCCAAGTGTTTTCGTAATAAAGGACCACTTGATGACAAATAAACGGTACCTTTAATGAACTGTAGTCTTTATGCAGATGGTTCTAATAACCGGATCAAACTTTTTGTAATAATCACCAGATAAATCATTTCTTTATTGCCGTCACATTGTTCTGCCCTTTCACTGCTTTCGTGGTTTTATTAAATAAGCAAGCCTTACTCATGGCTCGAGGTTAAATCCTTCTTTTATCTCAGCTGCCCTTTTAAAAGCTTAATTATATATGGTGGACGAAGGTTAGTGGACAGTAATTATGCATTATAACCCGCCTATTTGGCTTGTAGCCAGGATCATTGCCCATTGCTCACTTTTACTTTTTTTTTCGCTCTCTTTTGATTACAGTATCTTACCTTCAGTTTCTGGGGCTTTAATTTTCTTTGGTTTCGGAATTTTCTGACGTTGTGTCCATTTGTAATAATTTAGTAATATATATTTCATCTCTACGTTTTTTTTCCCCTACAAGGAGGTGGCTCTCAAGGTGTTAAACTAGACCCGTCTTTTTTCGGTATGAAATTGCTGGTCCCCTGTCCTCCGCAATGGCTGCGACCCGCCACATTCTGATCATCAGCTTGTTCACTGCAGAGGTTAATTAGGGTGTAATGGATTTTTCAGGAAACGTTCCTTCTTGTGGGATCATGTTTGGGTCTCTCGTTGGTGAGACAAGGTCGTTCATTATAGTAACACATGAAATTAATATAATTATTCCTCGGGTTTATCCCTGCGACTAAATTTACTTTCTTTGCTGAAGAAATGCAAGTCCTGGCCAAGGCTTCTTTATTGCCTTAAACTTTTCTCAGGTGTTGTATTAGACCAAATGATTAGTGCAGCTTGAGTGCAACTCTCCTGGTCCCCTTATACAATTATAACTTGGCCGAATTCTTCACTACCTCACTAAGAGAGTAAATGTGTTATCACATAAGATAAATTTTAAAATTCTGCAGTTTAGGTAAACTTTCAAAGACATTCATACCTTGTGTATTGTATTTTTCAGCAAGTCTCAAATATATATATATATATATATATATATATATATATATATATATATATATATATATATATATATATATATATATATATATATATGTATATGTATATATGTATGTACGTATTTGTTTATCTATATGTTTAGCTACAGGCGAGCTTTCAACTAAATGCTTTCGTTGAGTTTTGGTAAATAGATAAAAGAATAAGGAGAGGGAAAAGTGGCGTAACGAGATTTGATTTTAATCTGGAAAGGGTTATACATTACAGTAAGTTTTGCATGCCCATGCACTTCATACACATTTTAAATATGCATTCATAAACATATTTTGTAATAAGCCTTATTAAATGTGGTTATACTGTGAATATATATTATATATATATATATATATATATATATATATATATATATATATATATATATATATATATATATATATATATATACAAACATATATGTGTGTGTACGTGTGCATTGCTTTATTTATATTGTCTGTTTAGCTCTCTCTACGGATGCGATTTTTTTCTGTAGGAATGAGTGTTCCCGTTGGATGTGAATTATACTAACAACAGTAGCGTTCAAAATGGTTGATTGTTGATCATCACGCAACACAGGAAAGAGAGAACGGTATCTTAGCAGTTCCGGGCATCCCTCAGGACCAGTAGAATGATTGTCACTGGAAGAGTTTCATTCACCATTTAGAGACAGGTACTCCCCTCAAGGGCTACAGCTAACTGGGCGCTCCTCTGCCCTGGGAAGCGGTAAATTAGTGTCAGGGGGCATTGGCACTTCTTTGGGCACGGGTGTCCTGCTGGAACCGCTTACCACCAGCTTCGTAGGAGGTCATGAACTAAGCTGTCATATTTAGCAGTTAACTGATTAAAGTGGCTTTTGCCTCTTCTTCGCAGGAGCCATCATGCACTGGGGAAACTGTCTACGTGCACAGGCGACTTTTATTAAACGTTGTGTTATGTAAATATCCGTTTGCTTATCTAAAAGACTCAGATAAAAAAAAAAAACATGCCTTTTCGTACATCGAGCTTATCGGTACCTCACTTCGTAAACACAACACCTAGTGACGTCAAACTATGATTTGTCTTTGAGTTCCCACCAGATGAAAACTCACTGCCTCATGATGCCCTGCCAACATCTTTCTTTCCAGCCTGCCATTGCTTGCAACTGACGCTGTCGTCGAGTCTCGTTACATTTGGAACGTCCATATCACCTTTAGAGAACTGTCGAAATGGGCTGATTTCTGGGTCGTTTGGGCTTTCGGTCAGATAAGCCCTTTTCAATATAAGGAGAACAAGAAATTGTCGTAAACGTTTAGAATTCACATTATAATCTGTTAAAAGGTAAACCATAAAAATTTAAAAGAAAGCTTAAAACAAGATAAAAAAAAAAAATAAAAAATTAGAAAATGTGAAAAGAAAATAATGTCATTGCTGTTTTACAGTGATAATTCACAAATGATAGATCATGATGAAGGTGAGGTTTAGAGCTTTTAAATAGATACGGATTCTAAAACGCTTGGGTCTGTGGGGTTCTAAAATCACAAAATTTTGGATATTTGGCCATATTCACCAAACACTTATATGCTCACGTATCATATATATATATATATATATATATATATATATATATATATATATATATATATATATATATATATGTATATATTGCACATACCATTTTCTTGACTCTAGGTGGCGCTGATACCCATTCATAGATGAGTCGACCGTTAAGCTGCATGTGGGGTCGAACTACGAACCACACAAAGGCGAGCCTAGTGTTAAACAGTCTTTTTATTTTTGGGCGGGGGCGAGGGAGGGATTAGCTCTAGCCAATTTTAACTCAGCGGTTTTCAGCAGTTGTTTTTTAGGATAGATTTACTAGGCACATGCCCTTTCTGTCCTACCTATGATCATTACAGTGAGTTAAACACTAAGAACATCGTTTTGTGATTAGATCAAGAAAGCATGAATGTATATGCAGTATATTTGTGTATATATAACATATATATATATATATATATATATATATATATATATATATATATATATATATAAATTGGATGTATGTATGTGTGTATGTGCCGCACTAACTCTGAAACGCATTGAGCAATTTCAACCAAACTTGGCATACATATGACTTACTATCTAGAAATCAGCACTGTGGGGGTCAGACATCACTTCACCTAAGGGCACCAAATGGCGGGGGTGGGAATGGCTTCCCTGAAACGGGGCTGGTTCTGCCTGTGAAACGGGGCTCGTTATGCCCGTAGACTTAGTAACTTTACAAATTTGTCATACTTAATTTCGGTGTACATATGACTTACTATCTGGAAAAGAATACTGTGGGGGTAAGACATCAGTGGCACCAAAGGGGGTGGGTGTTGGGAAGGGGCTGACAGAGAGAGAGAGTGAGAGAGAGAGAGAGAGTAAAGGGGGTGTTAGGGAGAAGGAAGAGGGAAAGAGACAGTAAGGGTTGGAGAGAGAAAAGAGAAAGAGAGGGAGTGAAAGAAAGAAAGAGTGGAGAGAGAGAGAGAGAGAGAGAGAGAGAGAGAGAGAGAGAGAGAGAGAGAGGGGTGTTAGGGAGGAGAAAGAGGGAAAGAGACAGGGAGGGTTGGAGAGAGAGAGAGAGAGAGAGAGAGAGTAGAGGGGGTGTTAGGGAGAAGAAAGATGGAAAGAGATAGGGAGGTTTGGAGAGAAAAAAGAGAAAGAGAGGGAGAGAGTGAGAGAAAGAAAGAGTAAGAGGGAGAGGAAGTGAGAGAGTAAGAGAGAGAGAGAGAGAGAGAGAGTATAGGGGGTGTTAGGGAGGAGGAAGAGGGGAAAGTGAGAGAGAGGGAGAGGAAATGAGAGAGAGAATAGAGGGGGTGTTAGGGAGGAGAAAGAGGGAAAAAGTGAGGGAGAGTTGGAGAGAGAGAGAAAGTGTATCGGTTGTCATTCAGAGTTATCCTGGGCAGCGCCGTGTTTGTCAGCTAGTATACATATAAATGTTTATTACAAGTATCAGCCTTTCCACGTTCTTAAACCATTACTGTCATTATAATTCCCTTTTAAAATAACAAGCACATAAAGTACAGATAAAAATGCTTTGTTGGCTCGCTGCAAACATTAAGGGTCATCCCAATGCACTGCACGTGTCTTAAGAAACAAGCACATTAATTTTCACCTCTTATACTTATCTTGGCTATAAGCCCAATCTCTTGCTTTGTGGCATCACGGTGGGAGGGCTCTTTCCAGACAAATCTGGCTTAGGTGGTGGTGCTCTAAACCTTTTCTTTAGGGCCCATTGTGCCTTTGCAGCAGTAGATGTACTCTTTTCACTCTTACTCTATGAAATTTCGACCCTGTGATGACCCATTGCTATTTGCACCAGACTGCAGAGGATTTTAACAAGTTTCAGTAGCGCTTGGCGTTAATTCCACCTTGATATTTTTCAGCATTTAGCTGCTTTATCAAAACTATTATTTCGAACAACATCCTTATCATTAACATGATGCTGTTATCGTATTATGCCTTCAAAGGGCATAGCTTAGTAATTATGCTAAGTGGAACTACTTAACATGCATGGCGACCTTAGAACAAATGGAAGTGCATTTTGGTCTCATATGTTTTGTTTAATTTGTAATTGTTGTTCTTTTGTTAGTTTCTTGTTGATGTTGTACACTGTCCCAGCAGCTTGTTTTTTATCTCCCTATTATTTCATTGTCTTGAGGTGGAACATTTACCACAAATCTTCAACGTTCACTTTGAATATGTTTTTCCTACTTTTACTTTCCCCTATCCTAGAAGAATATTGGAAAGCCAGAATTTTATTCTCAGCTAACTACCATTGGACTGGAGTTGTCACAGAACACGAAAGACAGAATTTTTCACATTTCTTAAATTTGTTTTGCTCCCACCAGAGGGGCTTGCAACTTAACAGAATTTTGCTCATGTGTGCTATTTTTTAATAAATAAAATATATAACATATATATGTGCATTGATGGTTTACTTATTAAATCTTAATGTATACAGATAATCTGTGTTGTTTGCGTATGCCAATAAATATTTGTCTGTGTGAAGTAAGCATGATAAATGATTGTCTTTTCACAAAGTCTCATGTCACCAGAAAATTTTAGAGTATTTCAGCAGTAAATAATTAAGTTTTTGTTGAGGTGCAAAAACTTCACAGCTTTACTTATTTATAGAAATGAGGGAGTAGATAGGACACAAGTGAATGGGCAGGTTTTGATGATGGGAATAAGGAAAACAAAAGAATGATTACCTGAACAGTTCAAATGGGACGTCCGGGAAAACCTGCGATTGACACTGAAGAAACAGAGGATAAGTGTGTCAAGTGTTTGTCCCCAGTGTCATGCAGACTGTGCTCAAGGTTCCCGACAGTCTGTCTGTCGTACAGTTTTTGTTATTAGAGTCGTCTCTCTCTCTCTCTCTCTCTCTCTCTCGCACATCTTTTCTTTGAATAATATCTGACAATTCCTTTGACCACTGAACTCCGCATGGTGTTAAGCTTCCGGTTGCCAACAGTATTTTTGAGATGAGGTTGCCAGCTCCATTCTCTTTGCACTCGGGCTACAACCCACCACAAGTGACTGAGTGCCAGGTACGTTATCCACTGGTTATGTCAACATAGCGTACTGGATTTTCCTAAAACGGCCCTAAGGCGTACCCTTGGGTGAGGAAACGTCGTTAGCCTTTTGCTCCTGATGAAGGTGATTCCTCCTAAATGAGGAGAGACAGCCCTCGGCAACTATAGGGACTTTGACTGAGCAAGCACGTTAATTTGATGGCGCTTGGTTTAGAATAGGGACTATGCAAGCCATTCAGTCTTTACGAGTTAACTATGTTGAGGTCAGAATTAACTATGTTGAGGACACACCATGAGTAGTAGCGTTCAGTGAAGCTGTCGAGATGCTCTCATATGTTGCTTACCGAAAATCAGGAAAGCATACCGTGTGTTATGCAAAAGGTGACGAATCTGGACATTGTTTTAAATGCTGCTATTGCTTTTATGCAAGTGCACCATAGAACTATATAGGCATCGATGCCAAATTGTCTCGCTAATTGCGATGCCACTTGTAAAAAGTACCTAGTTTTTATTTAGCGTCTTTCCTTCTTACTGCTTTCATAAATTTGCATTTGTCTGGAGTCAACAAAATTCTCATCTCACGGATTTGCTGTTTGTTGATTGCTCTGATGTTGGGTAAGATCCAGTTTTTATCTTGTTACCATCCGTTTATCGTCTAGATACGCGACATTTCATGCAGTGGGCATTCGTCGGCAACGAAGTATTTATCTAGAAATATTTTTAAGTATTTCTAGTGGGTAAATTGATAACAAAACACGTCCCTTGGCTGTTGACCTGACTGTTAGACCTAGGTTCCAACCTTTGTGCCGTTATATATTCTGCAATGTGTCCCGGTACGCTTCTTTTGTGATTTAATTGCACGATTGATTGTTGCTATATCGCACAAACTGGTTTGAATGGCTCTGGAGAAACAGCTGTCAGTTGTGGAATGGTTCTGACTTATATGTTTATGCTCTTAGGTCCCGTTGCTAGGTAACCAATTGGTTCTTAGCCACGTAAAATAAATCTAATCCTTCGGGCCAGCCCTAGGAGAGCTGTTAATCAGCTCCTCAGTGGTCTGGTTAAACTAAGGTATAAATTTTTCCTCTCATAATGGGAGAGACAGAGGGAGAATATGCTTTTAAGCTGCAGAGCAAATAAGAATAAATTAGTTTTCTGTCCATAGTATCACTTGCAAAAAGACAGAGATTACTTTCGTAATTAAGCTTGACTTCAAGTCTTTAATTTCTTTTGCTTAAAAAAATTTGTATATTAAAATATAATTGTGTTGAAACATTACTGGGAAGCGTGACGGCCTGTTCACCTTTTTATGCAAATAAGACACCGAAGGAGTTCTTACCTAGAGAGAATCTGATGGTGTGAGAATGCTTAAAATTATTTGAGTGTTATTTATAGTATTTTTTGTCTTATTCTTTCTACTTTTTCAAGTTTATTGGTGTTAGCTTCGCCATCTAATCAGTGTAAGGTTTCTCGAGTAGACTGCGTAAATTCTATTGAGAAGTTTTCTTCTTGTTGAACTTGCTGAAGATCTCAAATATATTTATATTTTCTAAATGTTTTATTCTAGGTTAAAGAGCTTTCACCAAGAAAAGTATTGGAAGTATTAAATATTGCTTTTACTTCAGGATCCATTTGCATAGGCAAGGGATAGGTTTTAAACTAGAATTTTGTCAATCTCACTTCAATTTATTTCCATCCACCATGAACGTTGACATTGCATTATCACCGAAGAAAATGGACCCCTTTTCCTCTAGTAGATGTCAGTAGCCCCGAAAGTGAGTTCGTCACTCTCTTTTCACTGAGGTTTAAATAGTCACGAGCTAAGTGACATAATTTGATATATACTGTAATCCAACCCCAAGCCATTGAAGAGAAATTGTGCGTATGGCTCTTTTCACCTACTGTATTTATTTCAATTTATTATTCGTTGTTTATTTATGATCTTGAATTTTTCTTTTGCAATTCAGAGATGACCACGTTAAATATAATCTTTTGAACGATAACAATGTTCTTGACTAACCTTTCTCTTGAGACGGTAGGAAAAAATAATGCCGTATGTTTTACATAAATCTTTTTCGGGTGCACATAGATTACAGTTATTAAGACTGCCTACACTTATTTCGAGAACAGATGCGGACAAGTCGCACAGTGGGGTTAATTTAATATAATATTAGTGTAAGGATGTTACCAAGAAGCGTGACGACTCATTCACCTTTTAATGCCAATAAGGGATTCCCACTTTGGGAAGAACATGCCGCCAAGAAAGTGCTTAAAAATGATTCGATTGTTTGCTCACAGTATTGTGTTTATCTATTTTTGCTTTGCAAGTATCGCAGCGGCAGTTGACACGCGTATGAAGATTTATACGAAAAAAAGTCATGACTTGGCGTTCGCAAGGTATTCCCCCCACTCCCTGGGAAACCCTGTGCCGGCTGGGAGGAACTTTGAAGTTCATGTGACCTGTTGGTGACTAGGGTCTCCTGGCCGTCTGTTAGACTTTCCATCTCTTTTTGTTCAGTTATTTGTTGGTAGGTGATTGTTATTGGCACCATTTTTCTTGAAATGTGCGTAAGGCACTGGGTAATTTTGTGCCATAGACGGAATTGAAGAACCAACTTAAATACACACACACACATACACATACATACATACGTTAGCTGACCAACCCGGCGCTGCCCGGGAAAACTCTGAATGACAGTCTGCAGGTAGGGGGAGGGGGAGGGAGAAGGAAGAAAGGGAGGAGTTTGTGTTGACGGTCCGACTAACAACTTTACTTTTTTCATGTGGACGTTCATCCTTCAAACAGTCATGGGTGAACTGACAGGTATTACTATGGTGACTGTCCCTTTTATCCAGGTATTACTGTGGTGACTGTCCCTTTTATCCAGATATTACTGTGGTGACTGTCCCTTTTATCCAGGTATTACTGTGGTGACTGTCCCTTTTATCCAGGTATTACTGTGGTGACTGTCCCAGCAGCTACTATGCTTGTGTGGAAGGGGAAGCGCTCTTGTCTTCAGTTACTACAGAAAGCAGATCTCGTCTTATGGAAATTATCGATATAGGTTTTCATTGTTGATTTTATCGAAGTAATTAACAATTATATTAATAGTTGTCATAAATTATGATAAAAATTCACGTAAATCCTGATAAAAAATTTGTTATAGGGGATTTATTGTTGCAGTTAGGACCTCCACCCAGTCTCTCATTTTTTCACCTAGAGTGATATGTGATTTATATATATATATATATATATATATATATATATATATATATATATATATATATGTGTGTGTGTGTGTGTGTGTGTGTGTGTGTGTGTGTGTGTGTGTGTATATTATGTATATATATACATATATGAGTGGAAGAGAGTGAGTGAAAAGTGTTAGTTGTTCGTTGAGAGGGATAAGTCACATACGAAGTGACTACTGTGCCTGCAGTATGAGAGTAGAGCAGACCTCCTGGTAAAGTGAAAGATTCGAACGACACTGCACACAAGGTCGTATTTTGAGAGCCCCCCCCCCCCATGATGACCGTGTTTTAATTAATCTTGATTAGCAAAAAACTAAATCGCCCATTCCACTTCTGAATACATTATTGATCCCACAATAACTCGTTGCCCGGCTTTGAGGCAGGCATCTGATTTTTTGCGAGGATATAATTTAATCGTGAATTGAGACAGTTAGCGAAGGAAAGGTCCAGCTGACCTTCCTCGTGTGTGCAGTGACCTTTATGCTTGATGACGTTGCTATTGTTCTTGGTGTTTATCGTAAGCCTGATCTCTCTCTCTCTCTCTCTCTCTCTCTCTCTCTCTCTCTCTCTCTCTCTCTCGTAAAGGATATTTGCATCCGGTTTTTTCCCTCAGTGTAATTTACATTTTGAAGTATTTGTCATTTCATTGCTAATGCAACAACACAGTATCCACGATGCTCGTGAGTCAACTTGTTTTCTTTTTTTATGAATGCTGGTTGTACATAATCCTGATTTTAATCCTGCTAATGGTTTATTGTTATTTTCCCCCAATCGTGAATTTGCATTCAATGCAGTATTCATGCCATCATGTGTATTTTAGAAAATTGTACTCATGTTGGCAGTTTTACTTTTATAAATCTTATTCAAATGGAAAAATACAATTTTGTGTACGTCTTATTATTCCACTTCTGTTAGAAAAGAGGCAATAGAATATTATTGTATTCATTTCACATTTGATCTTGCAGATCTATTCAAATTCCTTTGAATGGATTTTACTCTCAATTTTCATTATTGGACATTTTATATATTTATTCTTTTATAGAATATGTCCTGATTGAAGCTAGGATGTTAATATTCAAACATTCAATAGCAGGGCATCAGGCTGACTCACTTTTTCAGCTGTTACCCGTATGACAGCTATTAAATCTTTATAAGTGGCATGAGCACCAATAATTAGTTCAATTCGGTACTTGTGCAGATGTGAGGTCTGAATTTCAATCGGCGTTGGAATCTTGGCAAAAGTGTCTGCAATTGACTTTTTTTTTTAAAAGAGCAAAGGCAAATGGAGCAGGTGACCTAATGTCTTTTTCTAGCAAAGGGGCGAAGAAAACAAGAAAATGGAATAAGGAACGAGGAAGGGTTGGCTTTACCACGAAAGGAGCACTAGACCTACTTCGAAAAGAATGGAAACGTATGAGAGTTGGGGAAAAAGAAGTAGGAATAGAATTCCAAAGTTTGAAAATTTAAGGAAAGAACCCACTGAGCCGTGCAATCTTAAGAATATTACTGGTTTCCTCAAAGTGCTTCTGTCATTATCCTTTTACGTGATTCCTAACGAATCCGTAGCTGACTCACCGTTTTGTTATGTGCGAGGTTATGGTAATTCCTAAATAACAGGAAGATTGAAAATGTGATGTTACCAGTTTTGTTGCTGGCAGCCTAATGCCTAAAAATTAAAAAGAAAAAATTATTTAATTTCCTTCGTCTTGTCACCGAAAGTTTCTAATAGAATTGGTCCATGACGGTTATCCGGAATTGTCCTCGCGGCTTGAAGGTCCCTTTCAATAGTTTTGAGAGCTTACTTTTTTTTTTTACTAGTGATTTGTTAGAAGTTATATTAATACAGTTGAATGTGCACGTTGATTGTTTTCTGTTTTTGTTGAAATAATGTTTTTAAGTAGTTTTTAAGTGTTCCCTTCGATTGCATGTCTATTTAACAGTCAGTTTGACTTCCACACAATGCCATCATAGTTCCTCTTACGAGTTCGAAGGGATCCTGGTCAGAGCTGGTACAAAAGTGGATCATCATGCATCGATTTGCACGAAGGAAAAATACAGGTTACTGTAAAAATCTGGCATTTTTTCGAGCTTTGGCCTTCAATGTCTCTTGACAATATTGATGATAAAGCTTTGGAACTAGTAACGGAGTAATGGCATAATGGAAGAATCAAGATTACAGAGGGCCAACTACCATTCCCGTAACTGTATCTTCAGTCTTCTTGACTGTATACTTGCTGAATTTGCCCTTCATTCTTCATTTCTTCCGTCCCCGTTCGTGTACGGGCGGAACAATTACTGTTCGCCACTTTTCAAAGAAGAGTACTTTTGGACGTCCTGTAGTGCGTCTCACATTTGTCAAAAATAATTCTGGTACGTAACATTGGACTCGACCTTTTAGATATCGTTTGCTCAGTCCGTGATAGCAGACTTAAACTGCTGCAGATGGAATTTTGTCCATGTTGGGTGGAAAAAAATGGTCAACAAACCTTTCGCCACAGAACCCGACTTCATATGCCACTAAGGAGACGGACTGCGATATCAGGTTTTACTTTTGCTAGCGGCTTCTCTCCATCCTTACGCAGGTAAGGGATAGGTTTCCTTCCAGGAGGCTGCGCAGAATGAACCTTCCGTTGAAATGCCTGTTTCCGCTGCCTAATTTTTTCCCGTCTTGTATGTAGGGCATTTTGTAGATGTACTATTTGGTCCCTGTTGACCTCCAGGCCGTTCTTTCTTGAATTATCTTTCCTAATTGGGAGACAGATTTTCTTAACGTGAGTGATTTATTTTTGCCATCGTATAACTCAGAAGAAACTCACCTCACTACTGGCCTCCGTGCAAGCATGCAAAATGAAGGTGCTTTAGTTCGAACACCGGGACTTTACGTAACGTTCCCTAAGGCTGGGACCTCCCGTCTCAATCATCGTGTATGCTGCTATCGTTTCTGTCAATGCGGATGTAATACATATATACATACTGTATACACTAAAACATTATATATATATATATATATATATACATATATGTGTGTGTGTATCATGTGCGTGTAAGGTATCGGACGCAATGCTAATGAGCTTTCTGTGTAGGTGTGTGTAGCAGCAAAGGATTTTGGAGGTTTATTGCGCAGATTGGTTAGCCACGACTATGCCTTTCAATTATGGATAAGCTTTGATATTCTTTAGAGCCACCTCTTGTTAAGGGAAACGAACTTGATGTTGACACACACACACACACACATTATATATATATATATATATATATATATATATATATATATATATATATATATATACATACATACATACACATATATATATTCAGCAAGCATATTTTTGGGACAACATTCCTTGGTGGTACACTGATGTTTGTTTTTTCCTTACTCAGTGTATATTTCTTGTGTCTAAAAGCATTTTCCGTAGGTCAAGGCTTCCATGGAATGAAAGCCTGTGTGGTCTTCGTCAGTGTCATCATCATTATCCTATACCGTTGTTTCGTCATCCTTACGACTACCATGATGTAGGTCTGTTTTGGGTAATCTGGTAATTACTGAGCATAGTATCAAATTCCTGAAGGCACGCCAGACGAAATTGAGTCTAGTCTTCGGCTTTCGTGACCATCAGTGAATTTCGCAACGGGTCTTGGGAGTCTTGAATAGGTCACAAGTAAATTTTTAAAAGCTCACAGAGCGTATGAGTAAATAAGGTTTGATGGAAATTATTCTTTTGGCACTGATGAAGTGAAGATATGTGTATGTCTAAAGTTTTGTAAATATATGTATTTTACATTTCGTTATGCATACAACATTAAATATTAACACTTATGTAGTATGTCAGTGCAAATGAATAGTTTCGTACTGATAAGTGTGCAAGACTCTCTCGATTTAAAACAGAAGTTTCTAGTGGTTATTTTGGGGAAGCCGTCAACACTCAGCGCAGTACAAAAAAAAGAAGAAGAAAAAAAAACTTATTTTGTGTAAGAAGATACTCCTCAGAACGGAATATCAATACCTTCGAGTCGTTTTCTCGCGAAACTAAAAACGAAAATTTACCACCTGCCGAAGTTTTTCGCCGCGCGGTGAAAGCTCGAAGCAGAGTGTCCATCGTTAGCGACTGCAACTCGTAGACAACTTTATTTAGATAGAGGCTTGCCAGCGAGGATCCGTCATGCGCACAGGAGCACGGTAATCCTCGGCTTGTCGACCTCTGCTTTCGAGGGGGCCCATTATCCTGCAAGGGCAAGAGGCAGGTGTGATTTCATGAGATTCCCCGGAGTGGGAATCCCTGTGGAGTCGGCGTGGGAACGGTTTTTATTACATATTTGGTTAATTAGTTTTTGTAGGTATATATCCGAGGTACTAGAATAATCATGTGCTTGTAGGTAGTGATTACGGATACGTTCATTTTCCTTTTGTTATCCTTGGTATTTTTATTTACCCAGCATATTCTTGGCTTTGAATTAAGCAGATTTTGTTAGTTTGATAAATCAGTTTACATACATACATACATATATATATATATATATATATATATATATATATATATATATATATATATATATATATATATATATATATATATATATATATGTGTGTGTGTGTGTGCCATACAAAAAGTGTTCCAAATACCTGGTTATTACACTTACCAATCATAGAATCACTTCAAAATTAATCAATCAAAATTCACAATCTTAATTAATTCTTAAATCAAATTGTGAAACAGAATTAAATTCCCAAATGTTAATGTGTGAAATTGAATTAAGTAAGCATCTTGAAAAACTAAGAGATTGTAAACACAAAAAATATGAAAAAAACACTAAATTCAGAGAGAATTAAACAAATACTTCAAATGACACTAAGAACACAATTATGCAAAACATGAAAATGAAATGTAAATATTACAGTATACTGACTGGTCTACTAATCACTTATTTAAACACTTCAAATTACACCCTTCAAATTATACTATACCATGGTATAAAAATTCACTTTACCTTACGCAAGCTTTCACAATATGCAGATGTTCGCAAAGTACACAATAGGCCCCGTTACCAATATATACACTGCTATAAATCTAAATGTAAGATCTTACAAAACCAGAATGGAATGACCAACAATAATTACTTTGTTATCTGAGAGAGAGAGAGAAAGAACTTTTTAAATCTACACCGCACAGTATCCAGTCTCTCTATGAATATGATTTTTTGTCTCCAGCCATTCTAGCAAAGTAGGATGACGTCATCTAAAACATTTTGGGACTGAGACCCATGGAATATTCTGAAACTTTTAGGACCAGGATATGTCCTAGAAACTCTTATGATGCAATTGCCACGCGGTTCTGCGCGATAATTCCCCTTTTCCCAAGAAAGTACTTGCCTGACGCGTGTGTCTGTGTACTGGACAAAGCTTTTGACAAGATCCCAATATGATTGGTGTAACAAACAAGTGGCACCTTCCCTCTGTAGAAGACCAAGAATGATGCAACAGTCACATGGCTCAAAGCGTCTTAACTTGAATTTGGACTACATGACTCTCAACAGGAAATTTTGAGTGCCTAGCATCACAATAAAAAAAAACATATGATCGACATGTTTAATAAACAGATGAAGACCGCGATGACGTTACTTATCGCTTGAACTGAAAACAAAAGACATCCCGATGACATCCCTAGTCACATGAGGCTGAGAAAAAGACATCCCGATGACATCCCTAGTCACATGAGGCTGAGAAACAGTCGCCCCCTCTATTATGTTATTTTAATTCTAAAGATTCTAAATTACGCTGTTAAGTTATCTAAATCATTTGTGAGATCTGACATTACAAAGACATTTTTACACAATTATTACTAATATACAGAATACACTACACGATACCTCTTGTATAAAAAAAAATCTGACGACATTCTGGAAAAATTATACTTTATAAATTTTACAAGACAATATCATGAAATTATATAAATGTATATATATACTGTATATATGTGTATATATATATATATATATATATATATATATATATATATATATATATATATATGTGTGTGTGTGTGTATGTATATATATATATATATATATATATATATATATATATATATATATATATATATATACATACACATATATAATGAGTTACCCACGTCATTTAATACGTATCCTCAACTAACGGTTAGGTTGTTTTTGTATGCATTTTGCATAGTTATTATTATTTAATTTTCTGTCTGAATTTTTTTTTTATACTTCTTAACAACCTGAAGAGCTTTCAAGCATAATGCAGATTCATCAACCGGATATTTAAACGTCTGTGAAGGACTGGAAAGAAAAGTGAATGTGTTATACTGGGAAAAGACAGGTCTCAGTGAAGGACATGCATTATTATTATTATTATTATTATTATTATTATTATTATTATTATTATTATTATTATTATTATTATTATTATGTTCAGCATACGCGTACATATTTAACACAGTTATTTTGGTAGTTATTGTTGTTAATGTTATTATTGTCGTCTTAACATAATTTTCTGTGACTCATGTGGTTTATCTTAAAAGCTGACGCGGCAGAATTATCTGCGCTTTCCTTGTATTATACCTGACCATTCCATTGTACAAGAGTTCCCTCGCACTTTTGAATAACTGAATTGTTTAAATAGGAATGGGAGTGAAAGTGTCCAAGAATAACAGAGAGAGAGAGAGAGAGAGAGAGAGAGAGAGAGAGAGAGAGAGAGAGAGAGAGAGAACCTGTTTATGAGAGGTGGTGGAAAGGAAGGTCACTCGGAACAGAGGGAAGGAGTGATGTTCTTTTTTTATCCTTTTAGATTTTTAGACGTTCTCGTTTATCGCTACTCTTTAATATGTAAGGATAGTTAGACTGTTACGAAGTGGCTATGTTGCATGACGTCCTTGAATTTTGTGAATTTTTTCGAACTTCATCCTTTCATTGTGGACACTATATATATATATATATATATATATATATATATATATATATATATATATATATATATATATATATATATATATATATATATATATATATATATATATATATATATATATATATATACAGAATATATATATATGTATATATATTTATATATATATGTATGTGTGTATGTATATGTATATATAAAACCACAAATATCACTTAAACTTACTATACCTTGGCTATAACTTACAGCCGAGGGAATTGTAAGTGATAAGTGCATCTGACGCAGTGTCCAAGTCTTATCTAAACCAGGGGTCCAACTTCGGATACGGGGCGGGGAGGTCAAACCCAGAAACAATTATTTATTGTTGATGATGGTGAATTCAAAAAGCTCCTTGACTGTACGGCTTGCAAGTCATGAGGCTGTTTGTAATTTAGATCAAGGGACGATAAGCGATGAAAAGACTGTAATCTTGCATTTACTGACCTTCTCTTAGCTTCACCGTTCCCAGGGTGTTAATTGTGTCTTTCCTTGTGAAAATCTGTACATATGTGTTTGTGTCTGCATGTGTGTGTGTGTGTGCTGGCGCATGCATGTGTAAAATTCTAAAATAAGTGGATGAAACTCGTACGAGACATTTGTGTTCTCGCAGGTAACCTTGTGATGACCTAAGTTTACAATGAGGTCATTTTCTATGGTCCTGACCACTGGCTAAGGAAATAAGATCCGCTCCCCTATCGTCTGTTTGCGCCAGGGTCGTGTTTAACTACTGATTTATCCTCGTCTAGTAGTTGGCATTGCGGAATATTTTTACGGAGAAAATCGTAAACAGAGCGAAAAAATCTCTGAAACGTTTCTTCTTCTTCTTCTTCTTCTTCTTCTTCTTCTTCTTCTTCTTCTTCTTCTTCTTCTTCTTCTTCTTCTTCTTCTTCTTCTTCTTCTTCTTCTTCTTCTTCTTATTGGAAAGAGAAACCCACAAGATTCTTGTGTATAACTTGTTTAAAGGTAAATATTTACATATTACTTTGATCTCGAGTACTTTCAGGTCCTAACTGTTAGGACCTGAAAGTACTCGAGATCAAAGTAATATGTAAATATTTACCAGTAAACAAGTTATACACAAGAATCTTGTGGGTCTCTCTTTCCATCTTCAGAAGAAAACTGAAAGAAGTTTTTGTTTGGTTCATTATTATTATTATTATTATTATTATTATTATTATTATTATTATTATTATTATTATTAAAGATAATGGGAATTTGTTTATAGAAACTTCAAAGCCTTGACAGGATACTGAGAGTGTTGTGTAGAAAAACAGGTTTATTTAGAGGCAACTAATGATAGATGGTTGATGAGAAGTTCTGAAATTGCTGTACATATAACAGTATAAACTAGATTCAGTCAAGAGAATAACGTGCTAAATTTCCACCGTTAGTAACCGGACGAAACAGTGAACCGTTGGGAAAACAAACTGAAATTTTCACAGATCATTAATGATGACTTTAAGATTAAAATAAGAAATATATCACTGAAGACAATCAGAAAAGTAGTCAGATCAATTACTCCAGAACCATCAGAAAGACCCGATCAACAAGGAAGCTGAAATGTAAATAAACAAAAAGCTGATTAACGATGGCCATTACGGGGTTGGGGAGGTAAGACTCTTTAATAGAGCAAAAAATTGGAATGCAAAACCAGGGTAGCAAAAAGTCGATTGTTTGCTGCGTTTAGGGGACAAGGACATTGAAGGTCGGTGAAAGGGAATGTATAGAGAGAGAGAGAGAGAGAGAGAGAGAGGTGGTTGACGTTGATGATAATGATATGAGGTACGAATAATTCTCCCTTTGCTATTTTTTAACATTAGCAAGCTTAGTCTCTCATGGAATACGTTTCTCTCCCTGCATTGAAGAGAAATAGGTAACCAGTAGAAATGAAACTTGATGAAGTAAAGAAAGAACAAAATATGACAACGGCAGAGAATGATGAAATCAGAAGTGACTTGAGAGAAACGCAGCTTCCAAAGAAAACAGTAGTTAAAAGAGGAACGAATTAAACAATTGCATTGTGAGGTGAGCAGCTGACGAAAGTTGAGCAGCATTGATAAATGGATAAGAAATGGAGAAATGTAATAGGATGTACGAGGAAAATACGTAATAAACTAGAAAATTATTTGCATATTAACGACTTTGGAAATTTGCATACGGAAAGTAAGTCACTGGACTATAGAATAATTCAACTAAGGATGTCGGGCCATATTTTTACATCAAACATCCAACCGCAAATAATGCCAAGACATCCCGTTTGCAATATAGGAAACTCCCAGTTATGGAAAATGGGTATAACTTGCACAGACAAACATATATATATATATATATATATATATATATATATATATATATATATATATATATATATATATATATATATATATGTGTGTGTGTGTGTGTGTGTGTGTGTGTGTGTGTGTGTGTATGTATATAGAAGTTGATAGATAGACAGATAGAGAGATGTATTGTGTACATATTGATGAGAATTTGGTCTTGCTTGTATATATATACTAGCTACTCTTCTGCATGCTCAGCATTGTCTAAACAAGATGCATTCACCTGCGTGTGATAGTAATCTTTTGCCTCAGCCGTGAATAAAACTCATACTTTCCAACGCAGTCCTGACAGAATCACCGCATTCTCAAAATCATTCACTTCACTATCAGATGTCAGTAAGGGTAAACGTCAACTCCACGTTATGCAAAATCATTTCTTTTTAAGAAATATTTTTATTTTCTCTCTTGAAGCTTTCTTGGAGAATTGATTTACTTCTAGGCACATCGGCTGTCAGTCATTCTGCCACTGAGGTATTTATTGTCGTCTTGACATCTGAGCGCATATTAAAATGTAAATTTGCCTGTGCTTAATAGGAGAGTTTTGGCTGTGAGACTTCGATGGAAACATAAATTTTGCAGAGTTGAATGCAAAGACCTTCTTTGCAGCTTCCTTTCTATTTTAAATTGATATTAATCTTCGGCTGATATTTCGCGCATTTAGAAAGGTGGGTTTGCGATTTTTTTATCGTTTATAAATCCTCCTGAAAATCGGATCTGAAACTGATTATTTAATGGAACTTGAACATACACAGTATGACCCTTGCTCTTGTGGAGATTATTGCAATACGCAATTAACAGGAAAAAAAAAAAAAATTTAAGACGAAACAAAAATCGAAGACTCGGTGCTAAGACAGCAACTTGTCTTCGAAATTTAATTATTACTTACTACATAGGTTTAAGTCAGTGATTTGGCAAATCTCTCTCAAAAAATAAAAATAAATAAATAAATGAAAGGAGTAGGTTAGGTAACTTCAATATGCCCTTCGAGTGCCAAAATTATAATCAAGGCCACGAAAGTTATGATAAACTTTATTTATCTAGTTATATTTCTGTATTATTAGAAATTAAAACACACATATGTATATGTATATACTGCGTATATACTGTATATGTATATATATATATATATATATATATATATATATATATATATATATATATATATATATATATATATTGTACATGGGCATTTCATGCATCGTAATTGAAAATTTGGGATGATTACGATTTATGGAAACGTGATTGGAATGATAATGAGTGTCGTTTTTCTCCTCTGTCGCTATTTACTTTAGCGTTTATCGTGAAAGTTTCTCAAAAGAAAATGATTCTAAAGACCACAGTTATCACCTAATAAAATCTGCGCTTTGCTAATGAAGTGTAACTCTCAGCGTTCATAATGTACGCTTAATGATGATGGGTGTCCATTAGCAGTGAATTTCATGGTTTTTCGTACTCAGTTCGTTGTGGACAACATTGCCAAAAATTTCTCCTTCCACCCAGTCACCTTCCTGATGAGTAAGACGCTTAAGATACTGAAAACATGCACTGGCAACTCCTTCATCTCTCAGATGAAAAGAAAGACTAGAATTAAAGACAGAAAAATGAAGAGTGTAAAAAAAAGCTCATCTTTATATAGAGAAGCATCTATACCGACCTAAAAGAAGCCACTTTCCTTTTAAATAGATGAACGTGTCTTTCAGGTCACATAAACAAAATTGATTATTCACCTCAACGAGCTCAGGGGAGGTTAATGTTTTAAAGCAGATCATTTTGATCCTTTCCTGCTTCCTACTCTGCTTGTGGTGTTTATGATGGGTTTTTGCATACAACTGGATTGTGAGTACAAGATTAAGAGGAATGCCTAGTGTTTTTATTTAAATTTCCTATCTATTTTGATAAGAACTATGTAAATATATAACACTCTCACTTGCTCTATTGGAGAAAAGATAGGAACATATCTGCTCGTTATGGATCTAATGAAATTCTCCTAAAGTAAACTATTGCTTTTTTCATTGACTATGCTTATGTCTGTAAGGAGGAATGTGTTGCTCTTTTTCTGGTCGCTGCAACACTGATGCAAACCCTTTTGGGCCAGAGCAAACACTTCTAGTTCTACATAACGAATTTGTAAACATGGACTGCAGTCAGTTGCGTCACACCTTATCTGGCGTCCGAAAGGACAACTCCCTATTCCTAATCATCATTTGCATCGGCTTCCTTTCTGATATTCGACCGTTACTCCCATTAGCCATTAGTCCATCGGTTGGCCCTCCTTCTGAGTCTCCAGTGACTCCGGGATGGTGGTCCTGAGTGACCTCAGCCCTACGGCCTTAGGCGTTTGGTACCGCATTAGTCTCAAGGCGTTGCGCAAACTATGGAATGACGAGTTCCAGAAACATTTGCATATTATAAAAGTTGTAGAATTCACTGAGGGGGAAAAATAATGTATATTCTGGCTAGCCTCTAGGGAAAAAAGAAGTGCTTCTCGTTTGTCCTTCCATTCATCTGCTCTTCAAAGAATTTTTTTTATATTTGAATTAGCCAGCATTGAATCTTGAAGTTTGGGTTTTGTGATTTTTACAAAGAGATTACGTTCATTCTATCCTTTTTGCAAATGCATGCATGCATTTGCGTTTGTTAGATTATATATTCACGTACTGAATAATAATAATAATAATAATAATAATAATAATAATAATAATAATATATACATTTAAAGTATTTTTATACATGCTTACATCGTTGTTTGGGTCATGTATACTCTTTAAAACTACCCAGACGAACTACATTAAACCAACTTTAGTTACTTTCTGTAAATGAAGAAAAATTAAAATGGTTGCCAGTAGAGTTTTTCCTGATGATTCAAATTGTCCCTTGGCAAAAGTATTTTAGGGGACTCTAAGGACAAAAGCGCAAGGCATCACACAACTCGAGATATTTCAAGAGTAGTGTTGGAATCTGTACCTGACGAACAAAGAGAGAAAAATAGCATTCAAGTAGACATTTCGTTCACAAATAATTATTTTGATTGACTGGGTTCTTCACATCAGATTAATTAATATATTTACTGTTTTTTTTTTTTACTTTATGAACCTTCTTGAATGCAGATTTCATCTTGCAGCAAACCAAACGTTGTTCAGTGTCACAACCGGCCGAATGCGAAAGACACTGATGCACATCTCGAGAACTCGGTCAATTCCAAGGCAGTGGCCAGTGATGACGCACTGAAGCCCCCTAGGTCAACTATATATGGTCTCATGGGTAATTTATTGGCTTGATTTTCCACACCATAGAATTTATCTTTTACTGCAACACCTCTTCCACGGCCCAGTGGCTGTCAGGTGGGGTCAGCACACTCAAGCCTCCTGGTGAAATGCCGTCTCATGGGGGAATTATATATATTTAAAATTCAGGAGACTAGATTTGCCTTTTACTTCATTGCCTGAATTAAGGGTAGGTGTAAAGATATGGATAAACTCGCAAAGCCTTTAGTCATTTTGATTTTCAGAAATAAAAGGTGAGCCTGACTACAAACGAACCCCTTCTCTGAATATTTAGTCTAGCCTCCAAAATGCAGTGTAATCCTTTCCTTGTATACTTTAAACTAAATGTAAAGGGGTCTTAGGGAGGTCTGCAATATTACTGTACAGCTTCAGCAATTCATTAGCTGGTTTCATGAATTGTAGTTCATCAGTGTGGGGGCAGGCTGCTTTAAACCCAACTTCCCAGACCCATCTACATGAGTAACAACTTTGTTGCCTCAGAAGGACAGAAAGGTCGAAATTGTCACGCTTCTAAACCTATAATCAACACGAGGTGTTTTTATTTCCATGCCTAAACACGATCTATCAGGACCTTAAAGCGGAACCACCTACTTCATTGGAAAGAGAAATCAAGACGACTGTGGTGTGGGATCACTGTAACGTCTGTGGGGACAGGTTTTAAAGCCTTTTTTCTCCATCTTATAATCCCACAGTTGTGCCTTTTTGGGGGAAATGGGGTAGAAAGCTCTTCGTTGCCTCAGAACCTATAGCTGTGCCTTATAGTGAATGGGAGATTAGGTCCCTTAGCCTTTGATATATACACACACACTTATATAGGACAGATATACATATATACATACACACGTGTATATATATGTGTGTGTGTGATTTCTCTGCTTATCAACTTCATCATTATTGTGGCTATTGCCAGGCTACCTTTTTAGGTCTGATGCATTTTCAGATGTCGCTGAAACTGAATGGTGAGTGTAAAGTGGAGTTTAGTTCAGAGCAGAGTGTTTGAATTTGCTATGTGTGTCGGCATTTTACTCGTGTGTAATTGCTCTGTGATTTTTCCATCTCCGTTAAAGTAAAGCGGGCATTCCTTTAAGAGCTCGGAATGAGAACCATTATCCAATTAGACTGAACCTGTCGTAATTTACGCTTAGCAGTCGTTTGTATCCACATAATAGACGCCTTTGTAATTGAAAAAGCGGATGGATTGGCCTGACTGGTTTTAGAAAAGCCGCACGTTTTACTAATGCTGAATGGCTTTGTTTGTTTCTTTTTTCAGAAATCAGCGACAGTGTGTTGGTTATCATTGTGCCGATATTTATTTCAAATATGTTTGATTTGTAGAGGCTAGTTTTTAGACGGCTGGCTACGTTCTCTCTATGAGGAACCAACTTACTTTGGGGAATGAACATCAAGTATTGCATGCGCACGTATGATCTTTGGGTTATTTTTGTACGTAGACATAAGCTCTCTCTCTCTCTCTCTCTCTCTCTCTCTCTCTCTCTCTCTCTCTCTCTCTCTCTCTGTCATTTTGATGGAAGTTTAATTGAATAGGACGTTTCGTCTCTTTTAGAGACATCTTCGGCTACAAATGAGAGTTTGCAAAGAAAATTCACGCATATATATACCATTCTTTTGAAGGAATACTTGTCAAAAATATAACTGCTTAATGGTTAAAATCCAACATTCAGCAGTTAGCGTTACGAAATTAACGGGTAAAACATACAGATTTGTTACTTAACTCGTTTGCAACTGGCCTGTTAACAATTACCAAGAATTGCTATCTAGGCATTTACATACTATGAAACAACCAAACGAAAAATAAATAGTTGAAAATAGAAGATCAACAAAGAACCGTTAAAGAGACATTCAAACAGTATATGCAAAATTGAAAAAATGTAGTTTTTACACACGTAGAAAGTATAAGTTAAGTATAAAATACAAAAAGTTATCAATATCAGGACAGAACAAGATCAAACTTAACAAAAATAAAGATAACTCAAATATTTTCGTAAATCCAACATTGACGACACATTTTTAGTCAGTTGTGTTTCTTCTTCTTCTTCTTCTTCTTCTTCTTCTTCTTCTTCTTCTTCTTCTTCTTCTTCTTCTTCCACGATCGGAAGGTAGAGTTATGGCGTTGATTCCTCGCTCGTTTAGGGGAGGCTTATGAGTATTTATGTATATTGCCTCAAGGTATTTTAGCCTCTTACCAACGGTAACACTGTCCATAATTTCGGTGTTGTTCTCGGGCATTTCCCTGGCTAGAGCCGAATCGTGTGCTTCTGTCGTGTGATTTTTAATACTACCATTTTGCTAATGCGTTGTAAGTCTGCTTGATAGTGAAGTTGTAGTATTTCCAATATAAGTAATGTTTCGCGACTTGCAGTTCGCAGTTTGACTTGTGTACTTATATACTGCTTTGCACCTATCAGTAGAGCGCCTCTTGTTGTTATTCTTTATGAATAAGGTGACAGATAAGAAAAATGAAAACATTAGTAAGAAACTAATAAACAGCAAATTCGCTGTCATGTTTAACGACATTTGCTTAAAGGAAAACTTACTCAAAACATTCACCAATATATATATATATACAGTATGTATACATATATATATACAGTATATATATATATATATATATATATATATATATATATATATATATGTGTGTGTGTGTGTGTGTGTGTGTGTGTGTGTGTGTGTATGTGTGTGTCTGTGTAAAGGTAATTTAATATTCAGAGCCACTGTATAATTAATTAGTACTATGTTTGAAGGTTCTCTCTCTCTCTCTCTCTCTCTCTCTCTCTCTCTCTCTCTCTCTCTCTCTCTCTCTCTCTCAAACATTTGTCTTGCTAAATTCATAACTTTTTGTGTATTTTTAAGCCTAGATTTTATGTTTTGTCCAATGTTGTATGATGTTTGAACTTTTTCTTGTAATTCCTGCTGTGTAGAAAATAATAAAGAGTACATATTGTTTGTGAAGGTTTTCGTGTATGTGTGTGTGTGTGTGTGTGTGTGGTTGCATGTTCGTATGTTCATTTGTGTGCAAGACCGCCAGAGAGAGCAAGGGATCTGATAAAAATAATTTCGTTACCAAGTAAGTAGAAAGAAAATATCCTTAACATTCACAAAGGCATTCCGCAGAAAACGCATTTTGCTCGTGGTTTTAAGCAAAGAAAAGGTCTCCATCCATTCCGGAATGTCAATCTGTCTTGCGCTTGTTCATTTTGATTTCACATTTCTTATGCACTTGTCTTTGTAATGGTTATTGATTATTGTATAACCTTTGTTTATTTTTGTTTGGAATCTCTGTATGTTTACTGCCTAGATCCAACATTCAGTACACAATAAGGTATGTGTGTACTTATTAAGTCATGTGTGCTTGATGGTATAGATGTAAGTACTGATTGTGTCAGGGAAATGTAGTACTGTGAAAGATGATTCGTAGAGGTATTCGGTATAAAAGAAAGTTGTAACTCGAATCAGCATTGATAAATGATTCTTCAAAAGACCAAGGTTTACTGTGAGTTAATGGCTGGAAAGACCTCCTGCTGTCCTGTTTATTCTGTTATTTGCATATCGGTGGAACGTAATGATTTTTCATAATGTCGAACCTGTACTTGTGGTTAATAATGAAATGAATGCGGTCGAAAATTGATGAGTTTCTTTTGCCAAGACAAATATCATTTGTGACTATTATTTTTTGCTCCCCCCGTAAATGGCTCATGCAAACAGAGTAGCACTTACGACACTGCCCTGTGGTACACCACGCTGCATATTTTTTTCTTTTTTATATTGTTGCATAAGATACCTTTCTTTGTGCATTTTTCTGCATATTTTCGAGAGAAAGTTGCCCCTCTACCTAAGTGCTTATTATGTATTGTGATAAACTTTAATCATGGAAAATTGCTCTCTCTCTCTCTCTCTCTCTCTCTCTCTCTCTCTCTCTCTCTCTCTCTCTCTCTCTCTCTCTCTCTCTCTCTCTCACACACACACACACACACACACACACACACACACGCTGAATTGAGCCAAGACCACTAACTGTTCTTCCTGTAATTTAATAAATGACTGTTATTATGAATTTTTCTCTCTGATAAACCTTGACTCAAAAAAAAACCCATCAAGGAGGGACCCCTTGTGTGTAAGATTTCCCCCAAAAATCTGCGGCTACATTAACCAACGCAATTATTATAATTGATGGTGTTAATACCATCACGAGATGCAAGAAGGAAAACTGATTAATGAGTGCCATAAAAGTTTAACAGACCAGTGGAGCGAATAATCGGACCAGTTTGACCCATGACGAAAATTATGGCGTGCCTTTCCAGTTGTCCTGAGGCTTCTTTTTGATCCTGTTTAATTATCTCTCCATCTCATTTGTTCCTTCATCTGCTTTTTCAAATCAAGCTCATTGCCTATCAAAATGATTACCTTCGCCAGTTGTCCAGCTTCGAAAATGAGTAAGATTACCTGTAGTTGCGTGTAAACCGAAGCCCATATATATATACAGTATATATATCACTATTTTACCATACATTTTTTTTTCAAAGTACTTACTGGATGAGACTGCCAGCCCTGCACCCTGCCCATGGATGTTCAAGGGACAAATGTATACAAAGTCTGTCTTTTCTTGGTGATGACTCATTCAAGTACTGACCATACCCAGTTTTGTTTAACTTTGCTGATCGAATAACCAGCAGTGCAGCAGACATGTTATTCTGGTTTTACTTTGCAAAAAATCAGTAGAACAATAAAGTACTAAGTCCTGAGTTTTTAATTTGTCTGATGTGCTGCAGCTAGCTGATACATACAGTATTTACAGAAAGAAAACTGGCTGTTTTCGCACTTTGTGAAGGGCAGTGTGAGCGAGAATGGCTAGGGTAAAGAGGGTTGTGTCTGGAAGAAGAAAATGTGGTGTTTGTAAAATTCCATGACTGGTATAGAAGGGGTAGGAAGATGAATAAAAGCATTAGGTGGTGGGGTGATGATGAAATGAGAGATTGTTAAAAAAAACTAAAAAAGATGACGTGAAGTGCAGTTGCTTGAAAGAAGAGATGTCATGCAAGTGTGCTGGAGGAGAGATAAAGCAACACTTTTAGAAGGTAAAAAATTGCTCTATTTAGAAGTAAATTCAGATGGAAGAGAAAGGGTAAGGAAAAATTGGATCCTAGGATAAAAGAATAGTGAATTCAGCCCTAGGGCGATGAAGTCGGTGCAGTATTCCGAAGATATATTGAATGTGGAAGATGGAGAGAGGTAACAGCTGAATTTGCACAAGAAGGAAAGAGTTCCTGTAAGTTGGAAAAGGTTGTAAGGAGGGCTTGTAAAAGCTTGAAGAATGGAAACACATGAAGTGTTGATGGGATTACAAGTGAGTTGCTGTGGTATGCTGCTGGTAATGTGATTGAGCGACTGATCAAGGTTTGTAAGGTGACTCCGGAAAAGGGAACGGTGTCAGAGGAATGGGTGAGAGTAATGACTACTCCATTATTTAGAGGTAAAGGTTATAGAGGAGACTGCACTGGGGTATAAATATTGCTAAGTAGACGAGAGAATTGATGCAGACGCCAGAAGGACTGATAAGAAAGATGTGGAATTAGACACGGAAGAGGTTGTGTGGATCAAGTGAAAACTTCTTTTGAAAGTTATTAGAGGTTTACGTCAGTTGGAAAAAGTATCTGAGTCACGTATAGGTCTAGAAAAAAGCTTTAGATCGATAGAGAGGCAATGCGGAAGATCTTGAGGACAAAGTCTGGAAGATAAATTGAGATGATTTAAAAGTTCTGATGATGGAAGGGAAGCGTGTATTAGAATATGACTATAGTACAATGACTGCTTTGGAGTTAAAAGGGGCCCCAGGGACAAAATTAAATTGTCTTCGCGGCAGTTCAATATTTCTGTGGATGGAGTGGCAAAGGTAAGACTGTAGACGTAGGTGCAAAGTTCAGGGATAAGAAAGTGTGGCGTGAATGGATTGTGGAATGATTGATGTTTGCAGATTCTTTAGCGTTGATTGAGAATAGCGAAGAGAACCTCCAAAAACTAGGGAGAGTTTGAAATTGCAGGAGGAGAAACGTGAGTAAATTAAAGTTAGAGGTAGGTTATCAGGGTAAAGGAAAACGAAGGAGGTGGATCAGTGAATGTTGCTATGGATGGTGGAAGCATGAAAGCAACTGAAGTGCACAAGGGTTTTGCAGTAGGTACAACGGGTGATTTCAAGAAGAAGAATCACAGAATAGATGAGTCACAAAACAGGTGAGACAAGAACGGCATTAGCACATGCAGAAGGTCTATGAGATTCGTGTTAGTAAAAGTGTTGAAAATGTTAGATTTGGTATAAGGAAGGATCAAATTGACTGGAGATGGTTTAGTTGGTTTAGTCAAGTAGAAAGAACTGACTAGGGTAAGTTAGCGAAAAATCCAGCACACTCCAGGAGGAACTGGAAAGTGCTGATAGAAGGCATGAAATTATATATATATATATATATATATATATATATATATATATATATATATATATATATATATATATATATATATATATATATATATATATATAAAATCTTGTGGAGCTTTCTGTCCATCTTCCGTGGATTTGGTCACTAGAATATTCTTTAAAAAGTCTTTTTGTGTAATTTAAGAAATATCCACATGTTTTGGAATTCCTTTTTCTATTATAAACATATGTAAACATATATATATTTTTATGTATATACATATATATATATATATATATATATGCAGTATGTGTATATATATGTAATGTATATATAACACATTATATATATATGTGTGTGTGTTTGTATTTGTTTGTATGTATGTATAAATAGGTGAGTGTGTATGTAACGTATGTAAGTATTATATCATAATTTGTTTTGCTGTATTTTTTTTTCAAATATAACAACAGTCAGTGTTGGATCCCCCTCGTTCTTCACTTTCTATTCCGACCTCATTTGACCTAGCATTGGAGTCCCTTCATGCGTTCCACCTGAGCTGTGGTTTTCCTGCGCTGGTCTTACGGGAAATGACCTTTAGAAATTGCACCTCTTGACCCTGTTCGGACCCTGTCCTTCCACTCACCTCCCCCTTTCATTATTACGATGACCGTTGCTGCAGACCCAACTATCTCCTCTCTCTCTCTCTCTCTCTCTCTCTCTCTCTCTCTCTCTCTCTTATGCACTCATAGCTTGAGTACATTCCCTTGACCTTGTTTGGTATCAGCTTATCAGCCGGGTGAATAGTAACTGAACTTCTAGGTGAAGTACGAGAGAGAGAGAGAGAGAGAGAGAGAGAGAGAGAGAGAGAGAGAGAGAGAGAGAGAGAGAGAGAGAGGGGGGGAGTTGTGTACTGTACGTGTGTTGGAGAATCTGATATCTTGCTAGCTGCCTTTTGTGCTATTTTACTTAGTGGCAGATCTCGGAAAGGAAGTAGAATTTAGCGTGTCCAAGATTGTTAAAATATGATTAAACCTAAAACCTGAGGTTTTGTATAAGACGAGCTTTTGCATTTTTCTTTAATAAAATACTAAATTGTTTTTTTTGTTGGAAATGCTGAGTTTATTCTAAAAGTGCACGTGGCTACATTTTTTGCTTTGTAACAGCTGTACAAGTTAACACAGGGACTGTAAACCTCCTGTTTATTTATGATATATATATATATATATATATATATATATATATATATATATATATATATATATATATATATATATATATATATATATATACATACATATACACAGTATGTATGTATATATATAAAATGCGCATGTTTATACAAGCGATTTATTTGCCTTTTCATACTGTTGTTTAAAATTTTTTTTCGAGTTTAACGATACTTTTTCGTAAGAAATCATTCTCCGTGATTTAAAGGATCAAACTTATGTTATCCTCAACTGAAAGTTGCATCGGTCCATCACTGTCCTGTCTTCAGCAACAACAGAATCTATGCTTGCCTTGTCCTACTTTTCTGAAGCGAAAGACTTTCTCGTAATATCTTTTCTTAGATGAGCACTGAAGTCGTGGGGGGATGAAGGATCATTCGAGGGACCCTCGATTGCATTCATGCTCACGTTCCTCCTTTTGTTGTGCTCCTTACCACTCCCCGTGGTGGGCGCATGATGAAATTCTATATGTGAGCTGCCTCATGCTCAGACAACCTTTGCTAATGCACGGATGCCCTGTTGTTATAAGTCTTTTTTTCCATTGTCCTTCATAATACACATTTTATACATGATCTCTACCTTACTTATCTTGATCTCGTTCCTCGGTGGATTGTCTTTTTCATCACACTGTCAATTAAACCTGTATGTTCTTACTGTGTTGAACATCCGAGCAGAGGCCAGTAGGACGGCAACGAACGACTGTCCTGATCTAACCCATTCATGCTGAGACCAAGGGATGGAAAAAAGTAAAAGTGTGACGTTAGCCCTAAAGCAAGCTTTACCATACTCCTGAAAATGTACGTCAGTAATAAGGTTCTTGAATTTTTTTAAGATGTCCTAGTTCGAGGCGTATTTCATATACTGTTCTTATCTCTGTTTTTCATTCTGGGTTGCTCCTGGTCGCGGGGACAAACTGTATCCAGTTACAAAGCTTCGCCTGAAGGACAGAATGAGGTTACTTTGTACTGCAGCTGCGTCCAGGTTAACCCCATGAGCTAGGTGTACAACCTGTAAGCCTCCTTGCTAGGACTCATCCCATTGGAGTTCGTTCCATATTATGACCCATTCTTGTTTGCCCTAGAGTGCTAAGTTTTTTTTTGCAATTTTATTCGTATATATATGTAGCAGCTAACATTTCACGTTTTATTCGTTATTGTTCATTGTGTACTTTGCCTCTTATCCTCCTCTTTAGAGACGGTTAATGAACCCAGCCCGTCTAACTATTGTCGTCGCTACAGTAGTCTGTGTTCAATTGAAAAGAAAAATTTTCATTAAGCTTCGCCTGTAAATATACAAATGAGGATTGCTTTGCAATGATTATTCTTGGAAAGTTATATCGTTACTCTATAAAAAGTGTTTCCCACCTGAGAGTAGCGTAAATCTACTTCTTCGGCGCTTATCTTGGAATTACACTGAAGAGGAGCTTTTGAATGTTCACGGACCTTACATTATTGACGTATTTCGGCTCCAGCTAACGAAACCCTTGTGACACCATGCATGTAGATATGCATGACTCTTCCTACCCCCTACCCCCTTCCCCCTTTCTCTCTGCTGGCCTTATAATTACACGACTTCCTTTGGTGTTGAAGAAAAGTTGGCTCACGTGGAAGACCACCTTTGTCTGAAGCATCGTCATTTGCAATTGTTTAAGTTAATGTGGGCTGTTTTGAATTTGTCTTATGTATGATGCAATTTCCGACAGTTGAGAATTAGTATATAATGGTATATCAATTTGTATCATATTTATGTTCATACAATTGTTTGATCTTCTGTATGTAATGAAACAAAGGATAAATAGTGCAACTAGCTTTTAACATAAAAACAATTCTTGGTAGTAATTTTTACCTTGCATCCCTGATACCATTATTAAGCTGGGTTGATTGTGCTGGAAAAGGAAAGAAACGTAGTTTCTAAAAAGAAAAAAAAAAAAGTATTAATTGCCAAAAAAACTGGATTTGTTCCTTGAACCTAAAGAGCCACAGGCGAACGCGTAGTTAAGGAAATGATAAAAGCATATTGACCTCTAGGTGACTTTTTCTTCTCTCTTTCGACTTTTTAGACATATATATATAATTTATATATATATATATATATATATATATATATATATATATATATATATATATATATATATGTGTGTGTGTGTGTGTGTGTGTGTGTGTGTGTGTGTGTGTGTGTGTGTGTGTGTGTGTGTGTGTGTCATTTTCTTTTGTTGTTGAATAACAATAGTTGCTCGTGAAAAGAGGAATAATTATTAGCCAACTTTTATTCAAGCCATTAATCCAGTAACACCTTCCTTTGTAGTCTACCGAAAGAATTCGTGCGTTTTATCAAAGTTTCCGTTTGCTTATTCTGGTTGATCAAAATAAGCTTTCTTATATTTTGTGAATACCTTTTCTTTCTCTAAACCGTACCCTCCCCCGTAAATTTTTCAGTCATACTTCAGATTTTGTCCGGAAGGAATATGAAATGGAAAAATGCCGGGCTTGATTTTTACAATTGGTTTAAAAAGACGCCAAGATCCGACGATTAAGTAAAGGGGATTTTACTAAATGAGTTTATTAAAAATAAAGGATTTAATAAGGGGAGATTTTACTACATCTAGTCTTGCATCAGAATTCCACAACTCTCTCTCTCTCTCTCTCTCTCTCTCTCTCTCTCTCTCTCTCTCTCTCTCTCTCTCTCTCTCTCTCTTTGTGTGCATGTGTGTGTGCGTGTTCAAAGTTATGCATGTTAATTATTTCTTTGAAACGTCCACATCCCCGTTGCTGGTCATGTTAGGTTTTGGTGGAGTCCTTGAAGCATTTTACATTTGTAAAATCTTTTTATATAAATAAATTGTATCGAAACATGATGCTGAAAAAAAAACTGTAGTTTTGGTACGTTAAATCTCCTGCTTATGACAGATTTGAATTTTAAACATTATATGATATATATAGTATATATATATATAAATGTGGTAGTTTACTTTTCAAGACATGCGCCAATGTTTATATGCAAAGCGTCAGATGACTAACAACTGAAATGTGTGTGTGTGTGTGTCTGAGAGAGAGGCCTTTCCTTGGCCTTTCTGTCAACCAGCATGAGAGTGGAAGGTCTCTCTCTCTCTCTCTCTCTCTCTCTCTCTCTCTCTCTCTCTCTCTCTCTCTCTCTCTCTCTCTCTCTCATAATGCTGCTGGCTCCCTTTCCTCGATCGTCTTTTGCGGCTGGTTTTGTATGTTTGCACTTTTCTGGGAACACAATATGTACACATGAGAATTACTAACACGTCCGTGTATTTCTAAAACGATCTCTTTAATATATATATATATATATATATATATATATATATATATATATATATATATATATATATATATATATATATATATATATGTATATAATATATATATATGTATATAATACTAGCTGACCAACCCGGTGCTGCCCGGGAAAACTCTGAATGACAACTGATAAATTCTCTCTCTCTCTTTCTCTCTCCTCCCTGAAACCCCCCACCTGCTCTCTCTCTCTCTCTCTCTCTCTCTCTCTCTCTCTCTCTCTCTCTCTCTCTCTCTCTCTCTCTCTCTCTCTCTTCCTCAATTTGAAGATTTTCGTTTTTGAACCGGATAGGGGTCAGGTTAACAGAGGACCAAAAGTAAACAGTATTCACCCACATCGCATAATGAATGTATATCTGATAAATATGTTGATTAGATTTGATCGACGAGAGTGGTCACGCGTATTTCAAGTCTTCAACCCATAATCCTGTCGTAATATACTGACGTCGGTGAGTAACCGTCATTATCATAATTGTTATGTTTCGCTTCATCGTATGAAGTTATCTCAACTTTGCAGTCACTGTAATTGCTAATTTCCTTACGACAGGCACCAATACTTCGAAAGGATATATATATATATATATATATATATATATATATATATATATATATATATATATATATATATATATATATATATATATATATATATATATATATATAATTAATTAGATAGACAAGTATATCAGTTACCTGTTATATGAGGTTATAGACTGGTTTATATGTCATGACATTAAAAGTCATAGTCAATACGAGTTTCATAACTGCCGAAAATTGTCAATGTCTATATCGTCTTGAATGACAGACTGGTCTCTTGAGATCGAGAAAGATCTGGAGATTCCATGGAATTGAAGGATTTCTTCCCTGAAACATCTATGTTGAGATAAAGGAATGTTTTGTTGATCTGACCTCCCCTTTTGTTCTTAACTTTGCAACACCAATCTTCCTATCCAGCCAACTTCTCTCTCTCTCTCTCTCTCTCTCTCTCTCTCTCTCTCTCTCTCTCTCTCTCTCTCTCTCTCTCTCTCTCTCTCTCTCTCTCTCTCTTCCCGTTTGTACTCTGTGACCACTAAATAACCTAAGAAGAAGAAGTGATGAGAGCATTTATCAGTGACATTGCCAGCTAATCTTTTCCTTCTCTCCATCATCAGTCATGTGCCCCCGTAATTGAGCTTCGTTCCAGACTTCATCAGTCATCACCACCTCTTTTTGGAGTTGCGCTAAGTCATTTCTTGCGTTAGAGTAACTTTTAACCTCAGAGGATGTTGTTTGAGATGCTGGAAGATGGATTTACCAAAAAATGTTACCATCGTAGATCTCGGTCTGAACCCTTCCGTATTTTTAAAATCTCTCTCTTCTTTCTTTTGCACTTTTCCTGTTTTCCAAAAGTTTGTTGATGTTGCTGTAGATTAAGCTGGCCTTATGCCAGCACGGGCTCGTGCTTTTGAGGCAGCAGTCACTTTTAAAAGATATTTTTTCGAAAAGAGACCGTATAAGGAAGGATACTCGAGAATCATAAAGTTTAATCTTGAAGGAATAAATTAAGTTTGTTAGTAACGTCAAGTAAAACACTTAAGGGATGAGGTGCCTGAAAGGTAACTAGGTAAAGGGCCGCGCAGGACTGGAATACTTTAAAATTATGATCGGCACAATTCTTTGCCATTCATATTAGTCGAAAAGTATTCGCATGACCCTTAGTATATGAGCTGAAGATAAGATAGACTTACATTCGAAATCAGTTAGCATATATAGCGTTGTTAGATATGGGGTGCCACTTAGGTTTTTGTTTTGACAAATATATTACTGGAGATCTGTGGTATTTTAGCGTCGTTTAGTAACTGTATAGTAGGTTTGGACGATTTCCTGCCTTCCTTGCGCTGTGCTTCCCATACTAAATGAAAATTATGAGTGAGTGATTTGTTATATATATATATATATATATATATATATATATATATATATATATATATATATATATATATATATATATATATTTTTTTTTTTTTTTTTTCTTCAAAAAGCAGACAAAGATTTTTAAAAATAAAAAACCTGCAAAAGTCAGTATGGTATTTATACCATTATATAAGTTAAAAAGTGGGTAAAAAGCAGCCATGTTAATCTGTTATACTTTTGTTTGCAAAAAGTGTAATGCTTGAGGCACTGGAATCTTGTTTGTTGCAGAAATTGAGAACGGTTGTCACCCATGGCATATGAAAATAACAGTCCCTATTATTTGTTCCTCTTTGCCATCATGACTAAATTATTTCGATTAAGTCGCTTTGACATCATGTATGGTTGTGATATCTCATAATAGATTCACTTTTATAGTAGGTTACATGGTTGTTTTGTCGTCTTACACATTTACAGTTACTTCCGAAGAACAAAGTCTTTTCGAGAATTTGTTGGCTTCCTGTCATATCTAAGCGTGATTTTAAGTCTTTTTTTTTCACTGGCATATATTATGTAGTTTCTTGAATATTAATACCTCAGCAATATTAAGAAATATATGTACCATCCATGTAACTTGTGGTTTTATACGAATAGGCATTCAGCTTCCCTGTGGGTAACCAGGATTGCGCGTGTTATCCCAGCAACAGCGGGAATCTCTTCATAATTGTTGGTCCCAGAGGTTAAACAGGGTTATAAAAAAAAAAAATAGTTGTTCCCACGCCGTAGATGATGGGTTGACGTTGGGTTTTTAGTTTTGTGTTTAACAGACTTTGCAAATGTTCTTTTCCATAGTTCCGTTAGTGTTTTATTAGGTAGAAATTGTTTTGTACTTTGTTATTTTTCTGCGCAGTTTCGTTTACATTCCGCCTGCCAGGCAACATGACGTGAACCAACTGTGAAAGCAAGAAAAGAATGTGAAGGGGACGATTTTTTCGCCCTTTCTTTTTCTGTCTCTAGATCACTATCTTTTCCCATTGAAGTTTCCTGGTACCTGGCCTTAGTTTTCTGAGATTCCAAGAACACTAACAGAAGTTATTAAAATATGTATTAGGATGTAAGTATGAATTTAATTGGAAACTTTACTCTCAAAATATAGAATTTTTCGAAAGCAGAGTACCATTCCACGCAATATAATGAGGTCAAGATATACTGACGGCTTACCATGTATATGGACGGGTAACGAAAACGCCAGTAATTTCTTCGGTGAATTAAATTGATTGTCCCATCAGTAAATTTTACTATGGAAATGGAAATAATGGTGGCCAGCCATTTTCTGAATTGTCAAATACACATAAGTAGTAAGGAGTATAAATACACTGTGTGTAGAGCAAACTTATCAATATTTCTGCCTGTGTACACTTTTATTTTGCCCAAAACAGTAAAATAAAGAAATAATTTTTCGCATCCATGTTTATCAGAGCATAATGTGTATGTGGCCCTGAAACACGAGAGGCGTGCTTCTACTACGGAGCAGAAATAATTCTAAAGATTTTTCCCGGCTGCTTAAAAGAACTTCGGAGTTGATGTAGCACTGAAGAGTAATACAATGAAACAAGTGCTTGTGAAGCACTCTCCCAACAATACCTTAGGAGGTACATTACGAATCCCGAGTAAATTGTGTGACAAATTTTATATCGATCATACTGCAAAACAATTAGAAAGGAGAACAGAACAGCAAAAAAAAAAAAAAAAAAGTAAAAGGTATTCATAAGAGAGCAGTATTCATGTTAGTGACAACAGTCATGCCATCAATTGGACACGGAGGGTCTAAAAAGATAGCCCACCCATATTGAGAAAAAATAAGATTTGGAAATGAATATTTTTTACAGCCAACTAAATGTTTGTTTGTACAGTCACTAACATATATTATGTAAACTTCTACTGCTAGCATTCCTCTTGAAGGTGATTTAAAGATATTAAAGACATTGTGTGCATTTTTTGGTTCGGGAGAAATTATAACAACATTAAAATCTTACATTAAGTCATTATTATATACCTGAAGTGACGTACAGACGAAGCGCGTGTATTTTCATAGTCGTTTCAGGAAGAAAAATGGCTTTTGCCTCAGTAAAAAAAGTTTATATTAATACTGATAGATTAGCAAAAATAACGCTGAGGATTCCTAGCTGAATGTGGTAAGTGCGGTTTACTTTGTTTTATGGATTGCGTTCGTTTAGAACCTGTACCATTTATGATCTGAAGCGTTTTGTTGGTCTTTGACAAGGTGGTTGCCTTCCAGACCATCCAGGTTACCCAGTGGTACATCAGGCTCATAAATCATCATCATCTTGACTTATGGGTATTTGTTATTCAGAGGTGCTGGTTGATTTTATATATTGATTTTTTCTCTTTTTTCTGTGTTTGACAAACGGTTTGGTTCAGCTTCCATATGCATCCAATTCATTCCTGTTAGATTTTATTCATCTCCCTCTTTTTCTCACATAATTTTTTATCGGATGATTTACGAACAGTTGTAAAATACCCCCAAAAATATAGTTTAGGTGAAAGACCCCACAAAAAAACCTGAAGAAATTAAAGGTTCCGGTATGCGAGCCGAGTAAAAGGTGAGTCAGCCTCTTGAAACGGCGCTCCCTCGGGTAAATCATAAAGGGAGAGTAGTATCAAATATTATGCCCCCGAACCGCCCCGTGGTTAGCAACAGGTGCTTCGGTCATGTTTTCTCGTCTTCTCGTTTTTATCTTTCCGTGTCTCTCGTTAAGACCTGACATTCTGTTTAAGAGAGAGGGAACCACTTCTTTGTGCATAGTTGTGAGCTGAGTGTCTCCACGACTTGGAGACACGCTGTCTGGCTCAGACTGGTCATATTTATTGAACGAGAGAGGAGAGCGACAGTCAGGCAATGAAAGGGCTTACATTTCAGAGGACCGGGGAAAGTCTGCATCGAGAAATTCTGGGAAAATATTGATGGAGGGTGAAGGTGGTAAAAGAAATGTAAGGTATTATGAATAAATCAGGTTTGGTTTGCAAGTGGGATATAGTTGAAAACTGTAGGTTGAAAACTGTGTTTAGAAAGTAGAAGTAAGTACATTGGTGTTTTCATATTTCTATTTTGATATCTCAAGAAACCAGTTCGACGGTCTCAAATTACTTTAAGAAATTGAAGATCTTGTCATTTGGAGCTTTTCATCATAAAAATAACGAGAGAGGCTATTTAAAATAGCTCCGTCATGATCAACACATTTTGATCTATTCATAAAATTTGGCGTTCCTTTTACCTCTCCCAACAATTTTTGACAGTCACTGAAAAGAATGACATATATTACTTTTTATTGACCAACTTTCTCTTGCTCTTGACCAGTTCGGCTCTCTCTCTCTCTCTCTCTCTCTCTCTCTCTCTCTCTCTCTCTCTCTCTCTCTCTCTCAGGAATCTCAAGTACTTTTCCAGACGTCTCATAACATTTTCCAGGAGGAATGAAGTTTAGCAGGCAGACCAGCGTTCCCATTCCTTCATGTTTCACCCTTTGCTCTTTAAGATAAAAAAATCTCAGATTTTATCTATTTCTACTTAATAGAAAAGTTTTATTCATCATAGTTTTCCTCTAATTTTTGCGATTATCAATATGTTCTATCTTTTTTTTATAATTGTTTTTACTGAATATAATATTCCTTCTGTTTGGCTTTTTAATATAAAATCTTTAGTTACGGAATTCTCTGGGCCGCCTTTTATTTTCATTTATTGTGCTTGGCCAATGAACATTGCCCTTTTTCCCCCCAGCTCAAATGTATCCATATTATTTTCTTGGCATTTCATCTCTGTCAGGTTCCAGGGAACGGTAATTTTAATTTAAGTATCCTAAATATTTTTCTGTTTCAGTGAGTGTCACTATCGAAGATTTCGATCCACATCAAACCAAACCCGTGTATACTCTTGAACATGTGTTGAAGCCCTTAATTCAGTTGTTCATTGTGAAGGCTTTTTCCATTTTCATTTTTATATCTATTCCAACTTACGTATTCGGTCATAAATTATTGTGGAATGCGAACCACATTATAGCGAGAAATGAATTTCTATCACCAGAAACAAATTCCTCTAATTCTTCATCAGCCGGCCGGAGACTCGAACTCGGGCCTAGCGAAGTTTCAGCGCTGAATGGCGTCACAGGTCCCATGGTCTTCGCCCTAAATTTTATATTCTCTTTTCTCATTTTCAGATTTTAGTTGAGCTAATATTTTCTCCAGTGTTTTTTCAATTTCAAAATGCTTTCCATTCTTTTCTGCAACGACAACAGTCCCGACAACTTATACCTCAGTATTTTGCATTAATATACAAATGCCACTTGAGATCGTATTTCCTTGTTGTTTCTTATAACTTTATGGTCTGTAGTTTCTCGAATTCCAGCATTTTCCTTCATCGTGAGTGTTCCTTTTACTTGCGCTAAGAGCTGAGATATATAGGGGAACGCCGCGACGTTGAAATGGTTCTTCTGTAATTCCTTGGAGTGATTGTGCATTGAATATTTCTGCTCGTAAATATGCATATGCATGTAGACCTGTTCATTGGGCACTTGAATGCAGTATATACTATGTAGAATCTACCGGTCACTTTTACCAGACACATATGTAATTCTAATAGCCACAATGCCCTCTTAACTTTCGAGTATACGAACATGCAAACATACATCATACGCAGTTAGTAACTGCAAAATAGTTAAGGATATTTTTGTACCGTATTCGTTTTTTTATGAGCAATATTTAGGTATCAGAACACCCTGGCCAAGTCATCAAAATTGGGAAAAATAACGTGCAAAACATTTTAAGAACCTGAACAGCCAAGCAGTTTAAAACAAGATCATGTTTTACATGCAAGTACACAGACAAAAGTAACTCCTTTACCTTTATAACCTAGAAAAAATTCAGCGCGTGAAGTTCGAGAGAGAGAGAGAGAGAGAGAGAGAGAGAGAGAGAGAGAGAGAGAGAGAGAGAGAGAGAGAGAGAGAGAGAGGGGTGGTTGGGGGTCTACCGTCACGTGAAATTCATATCGGCCGAAGTCTCGCATGGTAACTCTCTAGAGGTCACGAAGGGTCACCTTGGAATGAATTGGGGGTGGGGATCTAGGGTCACCTGTTCCATGCGTCTGTTGCTGGGAGGAAATCCTTTGAGGCAGGTTGGATAAACCTACCACCCCCGCCCCCATCCCCGACCCCTTTCAACTCTGGATAAGTAAGGTAAAAAAAAAAGGAATCTATATATAGATTGGAAAGCCTGCACAGTCCCAAAGAGGATTCTTCCTTTGAGGAATAGTTTTGGAAATCTTCCACGAATGGGCCTGACTATAAAGGTCATCTGGATGTCTCTCTCTCTCTTTCTTTCCCTTTCCCCAAGACATTCTTAGAGTGTGAAAGTTGTTCCGAACCCTTGTAAGACACCTCAGACGTACTTGTGTTTGTGAATTATTAGATAAATTATGGTACGCATCTGCAATGTGATACCAAGCATCCGTATCGAAATAGCCCACCTTCCCTTAGCAACGGGAGAGAAAAAAAGGTGTTATCGCACTGATCTGGTCAAGCATAAAGGTATGTTTCTCTAAGTGGCGTATCATGTAAGTTGCTCTTTTTCTTCGTGTTGATATCTATGTTGTCACTGGTACCTACTCAAGTGCTAATATTTCCCAGTAATGGAGCTTCATGATAATCCGTGACTCAGTTCAGACACGAAGTTTTGACATGATTTAGAGAGTTCTTTTCATGTGAAAATTTTTTCATTATACCCTTAGTGATCAGGTCATTACTACTACTACTACTACTACTACTACTACTACTACTACTACTACTACTGCCGCCGCTGTGGTTGTCCTCTTGACGTGTTAATAGTCGTAATAAATATCGGTTCCTCAGTTCCTGCGAACATCTGTTCGATTCGGGTGATTGCATTCACATAGGTATAAGGATGGGCGTGTTTTCCTCGTTATACTTATTCGAGTGATTTAGTAAGAGCGTGGATTCGGATGGTAATTAGGATGTTCAGTTTAGCAGATATGCATCGTTCGTTCAAGTAAATTCTTCTTCTTCTTCTTCTTCTTCTTCTTCTTCTTCTTCTTCTTCTTCTTCTTCTTCTTCTTCTTCTTATTATTATTATTATTATTATTATTATTATTATTATTATTATTATTCAAAAGTACGCCAGATCTGGAGCCAGGGGAAACATTACAATAATCATAGCCATGCTTTTGTTCTGTCTGCGTGATCCAAATTGCCGAGCCATGCACGCACTGGGAGGCCTTATCACAGTAAATCAGATGCCTTCCCTCTCGCAGACTCTGCCCCATTTCGCCCCAATACGCACACACAGCAAGGAGGCTTCCTTCTCGTTACCTCCTACCTCTCCGTTCAACCCATTACTATTGGTATTCGTTTCTTTATCCCTCTTAACAAGGTCCCACTAACCCAGTTGGTTCATAGTCACGTAAAATAAATCTAATCCTTCGGGCCAGCCCTCTCTAGGAGAACTGTTAATCAGCTCAGTGGTCTGGTTAAACTAAGGTATACTTTTGCCCACTAACTTATCCATTTGCAGTCTTGGTGTAAATCCAACCCACCTGCCTTTTCGTTACTTCTTCTTATTCATTTTTTTTTGTTCCCCCTTTTTTCTTAATATATTACTTAATTTGCCGATCCCAACTTTATTTTCGCCCGTACAGGAATCAGTGACCTTGGTGTTTTGACACCGGATAATTATTAATCAATTTACCATTCCGCACTTTCACCAAGCGTGGCTAGCACTTCCATGAAGAAAGCTTTCACTCAGTTTTTGCTTTTATTTCAGCCACAGCTTTCATAGTAATCAGTTTGCAGCAACAGAAAAGAAGCAGGAGTAATAGTCAAAGCAGTACTGTAGTACTGTATTTGTGGTAATCATGTGATTAGCAGCAAAACTTGACATGTTCCTCATTTTATCTCGTCTTGTTCCAAAATTTTGTCAAGTGAAGACTAATAAATCTGATGAAAATTCTTCCCTTCGCCTGAGGAAGTAACAGCGATCAGTTAAAATTTGATTAAAGATTTTAAAGTTGCTTTTAGGAAATGATGAAGATTTTTTAAAACGCTAGTATACACCCTCTGGGTGTACTCTTCAATAAGATTGTTGATAATTGCAATTGCAATTGAAAAGACTTGAAATGATTTAGCCTTATTACATTATTTAACCTGTATTTGTTATAATTGTCTGGGACATCAGTCCCATGATAGTTCATGAGTATTTGTGAGTATTTAAGGTTTAAGGCCGAGAAACATCAATGAATTCCATAGACTGATGACTCGTGACTTGGCCAGACTCGTAAAATATTTCCTTTCTTTAAATTCTTGTTGATTCAAATGAATGATTAAATTTGCCCTTTTTCATGTCGGATAATGTGCACTATATGCGTCTGCTAAGAAGCTAGACATAGTCTCTCACTCCCCCTCTTGATCTTGATGATAGCTCCTTTAGCTCACAACCTGACAACCCGCGTTCGAATCTAGAACCGGACGAGGAGGGACGAATGGGCGCATTTCCTAAAAATCCTGTGTGCCTTATGTTAACCTAAACGGTGAATTAGTAGTGAATTATGTACCTACTTGCTGGACTACTGCCGTGGGTCGCAGATGCGGTGCTGAGAGCGAAAGAGAGAAGAGGAGATGAAAATTAGACGCAAGAGCTCATTGGTTCGTTAACATATGCCGGCACGGACCTTTGCTCCCAGACCAGCCAGAAAAAAAAAAAAAAAAATATATATATATATATATATATATATATATATATATATATATATATATATATATATATATATATATATATATATATATATATATATATATATATATATATATATATATATATATATATATATATATATATATATATTGTATGTATGTATGTATAACTGATTCACGAAGATATGGAACGTGCCATTTAAAGACACCTCCAAACATTCTTATGTGGGGCGACAAGTTTGCCCTCCCCCCGAGCTACTGCCAGGTCTAGTTGAAAAAAAAAACGGTTTCAGTTCGGTAACTTGAGAACTGACATATCAGTGATGGATAGAGGACAATAAGTGAATGTAGCATGTTCTGATGAATTGTATCCAACGTAACAATAACCCCTTTCAAGAAACAAGACCTGGGTAACCAAAAATTATTTTTAGTTTATTGTACGAGTGAACATACACAACCATTCATTGTATCAACTGAAAACGCATTAAAATAAATCGTTGCATAAAATCACCCCAGAAACGTTTTCGTCACCCTATACTAAAGGAAATTTTAAAGGACATGATTATTTATGATGATAAGAGCAATGACATGAAAACTAATCATTTTTATCATAAACCATCAGATGGTGGTGATCATATACGATGCAAAGTATATTAATGGAATATTGAAAAATTGCATGATTTGCAAAAATTACGCAGCACTTCTGAATATGCATGGCGAAGCAGAAATCTAAGCCAAGTCACTTCCAAGTATTTATAAAAGCACAAATCTGAAATGAAATGGTTAGTACCAAACAATTTCATAGCAACGGAACGATTATAGCAAAGTAAGGGGATAGTTGTGTGCGGGTCCCTGTCATCTTTCGGAAGGAGAAACTTGACATGAATCCGGGAAGAGAACAGTTGCGGCAAAATGAGAACATTATCTATGTACCAACTACGGAGTCAGAAAGACTGGAGCCGGGACCAAAAAGCGAGGTCACGAATCTCCATCTTTCCCCCTTGCCGTTTCGTTGCACCGTGCAACGGACCTTTTGGTGCCCGAAAGGGGTCACCGGACTGAGCTATAGGCCCTTGAGACGTGCTGGCTGGTCAATCAGTTGCAGAGTTTATTAGCTTGTCTGCGACAACTGCATGGTACGGGATATTGCGCATGTTATTCTGGATCGTTTATGCGCGCGCGCGCTCGAGTCCGCAGGATAGTTTCAAGAGAGAGGGAGAGCAACTTGTAGAGTTATTGAAAATATGTCTTAACACTTTAGGTAATGAGTATTTAATGTTAACACATGTATACTGTATATACAGTATATACATATATATGTGTGTGTACATATGTATGTATGTATATATATGTATGTATGCAGTATATGTATTATATATATATATATATATATATATATATATATATATATATATATATATATCATTAGTAAAAGAATCGCTTAATAGTAGGAAAATTTAATAATCATTGTAGATGTATTGTTGTCATCAGTGTAAATTCAACAGTATGTAAGTACATGTTATATGTAATGTGAATCCAAAAGTATGTTTATATGTACAGACCATTTAGATGTATACCCCTATGATACCATGATGTCACATAGTATATTTATGCATGTAATTCTGAAGGCACTACGGTTCAGACACTACTTATAAACCGTAGGAAAAACTCCAGCAAGCAGTTTTTTTGAGTCTTTTTTATTTGGCCCCATCTTTATATACTTACTGTATATATATATATATGTATGTATATACTGTATGTGTATATATATATATTATATATATATATATTATATACATATATATATATAAATATATATATATATATTATATATATATATATATATATATATATATATATATATATATATATATATATATATATATATAATGTGTGTGTAAAGATGGGTTAAATCACAACTAGGTCAATGTGACCTAGTTGTGATTATGGGACCCGGGTTCGTTTCCCGCTACCGGACATCATAATTTCTTCATATTTCTTGCACTTGGATCTTAAGGCTTTGTAGTGGCAATAGTATCCAAAAAAAGTGCGAAGAATTGAAGAAGTTAGGAGGGCATTGTAGCTATTACAATTACACACGCACACACACACATGCATATGTATATATATACATATATGTGTATGCATGTATGTATGGATTTATGCATGGTGATATCATCAACATAATCCTTTACCAGAGGAAAGATTTAGTCGTGGAAGTGTTTTACGTTCCTGTCGTGTTTTCACAGCAGCAAAAAATAAAGAGGCTAAAATTTACGGGATCCCCTCACTGCTTGGCATGGACATTTCTGACCTTTTCCTGTCCAAAACATCTCTGGACTAACCGTCTTCCCTTTTTTCCATAAATCAAATGAACACGCCCCAAAAGAACAAAATGCGTATCCCACAGCCACATGTGAGGGATGCCTGGTCAACCCCAGGAAGGACCAGGTAGGTCCGGCAAAGCAGCTCACAGGAAGTCGCCTGTCCCTAGTATTGTTCGAAGGGAATAAATCTGCCGGTGGGTTGTCCTGTAGTATGCCTTTGGATGCCCTGACCAACGGGACACTTGACGTGCCTTAGGCCTTCCCCCAAAGTAGCCTCGCTTAGGCCCAGAGAACAAGCCAGCAAGGTGGATACTTATCACACACGTGCACCAAGATGAACATGTATTGCCCAAGACTGCTTCAGAAGAGGCTGCTGTAGTTTCCCTCAAAAGGAGCGTTCAATTTTCAAATGCTGTTTATACCGTATGTAAAACCGATAAGAACTCAGGACGTAGTTTACCTGTTAGTTCTGCCTTATTATATTAAATCTACAATTCCTTAGTTTTACCTTCATTCTGGTAGCTACGTGAACATCTGTACTTAGAAAACTTACCTCCCATCGACTAAAGAGGCCAGTCATGCTTCGATTTCATTTTGCTTCGAATGGCTCCGGCTAGATTTTTCCCGCCATTCCCGCTTCTTTAAAGTCCTGTAACGCACACGTCCACACTTACACATGCTGTGCGAATATTTACATACTTGTGTGGGTGTACAAGAAAATACTTATGATCGCTGACATGTAAAAAAAATTTATATCGAGATTTATTTTTTAGAAAACGTAATGTTGTGACATTTTGTGGCATGCGTCTTTCATTGCTGTGTTTACTCTGTCAGGAAGAGATTAAAGTAGCTTTGGCATAGAAATGAAAATCAAAGTCTCGATGAACTGCGAATATACGAATTAAAATTTCCACTGAAAGAGGGGTCGTGTCAAATCGTAAAAAAATAAAAAATATTCCTGTAAAACAAGGAGAGTATTTGAAAAGTCTGAGCTGGAAAGTGAAAGCATTTAACAAAGATAAACTGAAAGGCTTCTTTGTATAACGTAGGCCAAAAAAAGACAAAAAAAATGCTTGTTACTAGAAAGCAAAATATAAGCAGGAGAATAAACAGAATAATACGCAGAATTTCCTAATTGGAAGAAGGGAGAGATCCCTTGTGGAAAATCAGTCGAGAATGAAAGAGGCATAAAATAACGCCAGAATATCTCGATGTTAAGCGGTCATTAAATATAATTTATTGCCGTACTGATATAATTAAATGGCCTCCTAATAATAGGTAAATCAGAAACAAACACTGTCGGTGTGCAACACCATTGAGAAAGTAAGGAGTCTGAAACCCATCGACGTTTACAAGAAGCCGGGGCAGAGAAGGACTTGCACAAGAGTTGAGCTGAGAAGTAGAATTTCTTGACAGAACGGAGTCCAGAAGGAATAACAAAGAAACTCTCTCTGATTTAATTTCGCTTTGAAATTTTTATGAGTTCTGTAGGTTAGTTTAAAAGTGACTGAGAAATGAAATATCAATGTGAAATTATATAAGAAGTGCTGCTACCAAGTATGTAAGTTTTTGAAAGAGAAGTATGGAAGTAGCAACTGAAAAAGTAACGTGACAACTCCGAAAGAAGTAAAAAGCAAGAATAAGGTCCCAATGCATGTTATGCACTATAATCAGGAAAGTCGTAATGCAGAATGGAATATTGCCGTATGGACAAAAAAATCATTCTGGTAAATCAGTCAAGATATCACAAACAATGACAGAACTTGTTACAAGGCTTTAGACTACAAGGTGGTCTAATTGCATACTATGGAAATTTCCTTCCACAAGGTCGAAATAGTAGCAAGAAATAAAGAAGAGGTAATGGAGGGCTATTCATAATGAAGAGAAAAAAATAGTGATGTAAAGTTGTCTTGTGCAGAAATCACGAAATGGCTCTTTGTAAGAACAAATGCAGAGTAGATTACAAAGTGTTTTAAAGTCAAGAAAGGGCAAGAGAACCTAGAAATCGCTCGGGTGATGCCCAATAGTAAGCGCGAAAAGATCAAGAGAAAAGATAAGTCCTAAGAGGGATAACCTAAATGATTACCCTCGGTGACCCTTGATGGTAATCTCGGACACATACCAACCGAACTTTTCTTTCCCATTCATTCTGGCGCTTCCTCGAGTCAAGCCCAAATTTACATGCCATTTCTGGCATGGTTCAGTGGTGAGATGGTCTGTTAAGTAGGAGTGCATTCCTAACTGTCTCTCTCTCTCTCTCTCTCTCTCTCTCTCTCTCTCTCTCTCTCTCTCTCTCTCTCTCTCTCTCTCTCTCCATTTTTAAGTCGTTGTTCTTGTTACATTACTTACTTCCCCTATGATCTCGTTTTGTTTATTATAATTTTCGGCAAGTCTCTGGTAATAGCTAAGTCTGTTGTATTTAAAAAAAAAAAAAAAAGCTATTACATCCATGGCTCTGAGGCTTTTCGTGTAAGTTAGCAAAACATGTAATGGTCCTGGGGTACCACTGATTTAGTGGATCTATACATCGCTTACTTAAGAAGGTAATAACGCGAGGGCAACATCATACAACCAAGTCGGCCCAAGAAAATGAAAAGAGCGTTATCGAGAGATGTTACATTTGGTTGGAAGTATGTTTCCTCCCCCCCCCCATGTACCAGTGACCCCAATCACATACCCTGGACCACCTAGAAAACGAAATCCACACGTTTCTGTCAGCGCTGTTGCAATGTGAGATTACTGTAGTTTTTAATGAGACTTTCCAGTCCTTAGTCTACAAAGACCCAGAGTCTATTTGATTTGGGTATTTCACGTGTGATAAAGAGATGTAATCGGCTAGACCTCGCATTCTCAGCCATGAAGAAGACTGATTATGGAAATAGCAGCCTTTGGCACAATCCCTGGGCAAGATTATCATGCCATTTCTCTCAGGATGGTCTACTGATGGCTATCTTAAAAAAACTAACGTTTTTAAAAAGCTGCCGTACTCTTGACTCATCTTAAACTGCCTCTTTTGTTTTCTATAGATTATTAAAAGTTGAATTATCTTACTTGTATTTCCAGTTCGGGTGACGAAACTTCAGGGCATTCTTCTCGTCTCCATTTGCAACCCATATCCTTAGGGTATGATCTTAGCATGAAGAATGTACATCACAAGGTGCGACGTATGAGTACCTGGGAAGCTATCTGTCTATGATTAGTCCATCATGGATGAATGAGCACACCTGCCGTGAAGAAATCTCTTGAATTCACAGGTGTTGATCGAGTATGACCACTACTTTTCGTAGATGTAAATTAGAAGGGATATAAGAGTAAAAGCTAAACAATGTTGAGGAGGCGATTTTGTTGAGGCATCAATACGCCTGTTTATAAAGTGTGCTTTATAGATGACATTCCTTTGGGAATACCCCCAACCATCTTTTACACTGCTAATCAGCTCAGTGGTCTGGTTAAACTAAGATATACTTTACTTTTTACACCCTCCAAATCTTCCTTCGGCAATGTACGAGTTGCCTTATGTGGTGAGTTCTCTGTATTTCTTAAGTAAGTCGAGAAAGATTGCATAGTAATGGAGTTACCTAGCGCCTCAAGTAGAACTTCAGGACTAACGCTAGCGTTATTTCACAAACTGAACTGTTCATGAGCAATAAACTCAAACTATGCCATGTGACATATACGTCGTTAGGTTATTTTTAGCGGTAGGCAATTCCACCTGCGCTGATTCATTGGAAGCCACTTTTCCTAACTCGTTCATGCTTCTTAAAGAGCCACCCGCTGATTTTATTGAAGACCAATTATTCAGGCATCTGCAGTAACCTCTTTATTTGAGCACGAACAGTTGTTTAGCCATTTCCATAAATTATTTTATTGGGATTTTTCATTCCTTGCTACTTGTTAGAAGAAGGCTCAGGTTCCTTTGGTATAATATTGGGCACAGTTCGGGCTGAGTTACATTGCATTACTATCAAGGCGGAGAATCCAGGCGGCTGAGAATCTTGCGACGTTTGGATTCTCCGAAGAATTCGAATTCTCTCTCTCTCGCGCGCGCGCATGCCTGCTGATGTATGTGTGTGTGTGTGTGTGTGTGAAACCAACACACACACACACCACACAATACACACTAGTATCTTCACACAATGGTTCGTATGTTGAACGTCCGCAGATTTTCGATGACATTTCATGTGTTGCAATAAATTACAAGAACGTATTGGAAATGAAGACTCGATTATAATGTGTGATGTTCGGTCGTTGAAAGTTTGCCTATTCGGTAGTTTCGCACATTTTTAGTTTTCTGTAAAAGAAAACTATAGACATGGCTATTTGTGTGTCCGTCCGCACTTTTTCTGTCCACCCTCAGATCTTAAAAACTACTGAGGCTAGAGGGCTGCAAATTGGTACGTTGATCATCCACCCTCCAGTCATCAAACATACCAAATTGCAGCCCTCTAACCTCAGTAGTTTTCGTTTTGTTTAAGGTTAAATTTAGCCATGATCGTGCGTCTGGCACAGCTATAGGTGCCAACAATACAGGCCACCACCGGGGCGTGGCTGAAAGTTTCGTGGGCCGCGGTTGAGAGTTTCATGGGCCGATTGCGTCGAAGAAACTTCGGCGCATTTTTTCACTTGTTTTGTCAAGTTGTGGAACCACAGCTTTCGGGTCTTAAGATTTAAACTGTAAGTGAGTGGATGAATTCGTTAGCATTTCCTCTGTCATTGAGCGCGTGTGGAATACTAAATAGAAATGATGCACTTACCCACTTTCATGATTTTTCTTCCTCTTCCTTGAACAGATAAAGTGCGCAAGTGTTCAGTAATTTGAAGAGAGAGAGAGAGAGAGAGAGAGAGAGAGAGAGAGAGAGAGAGAAGCGCACTCGTAGCAGGGTCACCAGTACAGATTTTTGTCTCCGTTTCCTCTTGGGACTTATCTTTTCTCTTGATCTTTTCACTCTTACCATCGGGCATCAGTCGAGCGATTTCTAGGTTGTCTTGATCTTTTCGCGACTTGTAATCTACACCGCATTTGTTCTCCACTTCCCATAAAATATGTACATTACACAAAATCTTATTTTTTTTTACCTTGAATTGGGTGAGGATGTCTACGAATAAGTCAACTCGACTGAACAAGCTATTACTCTCCTGACTTCCTTCATTTCACCAGCGTGGTTACGCTTAAGGATTCCAGCCATTGCTTAAGAGCCCTGGTTTTGTGCAAGGTGAAGGAACAGTCCTTTATTCCATTTCCAAGTACTTTATTATTGCTGCAGCGTGACAATTTGGGCCAGGTTCAGCTTCGACTTAAGCTCACGAGAGATATATAGGTGTTGAGGAAGACTTGGTGTTTAACAGTGGAACGAGTTGTTTAACGAAGAGTGATTCTAAGATTGCTAAATACTGTTCGTTAGGAGTTAGGCCTATAACTTTAAAATCTTTGTAATTTGTCAGATTTACATTTCTTTGTATGTTCACATATACATGAAAATTCAGGATTAGTTACTTTGACACCTGTTCTATAGCTGATTGGACTTGTACGTCTTGAAACGTTGCAGCAATAATAAAGTAATAATTAGAAAAGGAATAAAGGACTGATTTACCTTGCACCTACTGAAGTCTACCAGTTGATAGAACCCCTTTCAATCCTCATTGTATGTATGTATGTATGTATATATATATATATATATATATATATATATATATATATATATATATATATATATATATATATATAATTATATATATATATATATATATATATATATATATATATATATATATATATATATATATATATATATAATATTAATTTGTAGTGGAGAATATTAAAACCATAAAGTACAATTTGAACAATATAAGAACAGAATTTGGGAAATAAGGACAATAATGACTGAAAAGCACATTTTAGTTTTTTGTAAAAGAAAACTATTGTGCTGGCTTTGTCATCCGCACTTTATTCTGTCCGTACTTTTTTCTGTCCGCCCTCACATCTTAAAAACTACTGAGGCTAGAGGGCTGCAAATTGATATGTTGAGCTTCCACCCTCCAATCATCAAACATACCAAATTGCAGCTCTCTAGCCTCAATAGTTTTGTTTTTAGTTATAATCGTGCTTTTGGAACGATATAGGATACGCCACCACCGGGCCTTGGTTAAAGTTTCACGGGCCGCGGCGCATTACACCAGGAACACCGATAAATATATCTGTTTTCGGCGGCCTTGATTATACGCTGTAGCGGCTGTACAGAAAACTCGATTGCTCCGAAGAAACTTCGGCGCATTTCTTACTTGTTTATTCCACACCGTTGTTTACCAGTCTGTGGTGCAGTTTTTTTCCATTGCCGAAATAATACCTTCGTTTGGTATAGTTTTTTTTGCGTAATAAGGATTTTCATGGATCTTTGTATACATTTTAGTTTATAAATAAAATGTTATGAATTATGAAGCGAGAAAAGAACGTTGCTTTAAGCGTTATTTTTGTAATAATTCATGACGATTATTTTCTTCGACGAAGAGAACGGAGTCGAAAAATAATAACTAGGAGTCGTGGACTCGTGGTTGGTCATTCGTATTTCGTACTCTTGTGAACAATACCCATTCTACTGTGAAAGAAGTGTTTTAATTTTAATTAGAAACAGCCTCCAACACACCTGATTGACTATAGCCATCATACGGGTTGTCTACCGGTAATTTATCCTCTTGTACGGTGACATTTTAGCGTTTGGTGACCTCTAACCTCCCGATAAGCTGCTTAGGTAAAGAGAGGCCGGGATTCGTTTCTGTTGCTTGAGGGAGTCAAATTGTAACCCTCATTTTTGGAAAGAGCTCCTTAGAATTACCCAGTAAACACCCGTAGGTTACGTTAGGTTGGCGTTTTTAGGTTCTAATAGGCTAGTGCCCTATCATTTCCTACCCGGTTTTGCATGAAAAACCAATATGGTTATTCGTGCAAAAATGGCTGGCTGGAGTCTTATTTGCAACTTATAAAATTTTACTTTATCTTCTTCAACTCTTTGTCACTGTAGAATGCAGTGTGAGGGGTCACGGTAAAGGTAGCCTAATTCTGGTGGGCTCGTAGGCTGGCCTATTCCCGCTGAAATGCTTCTTACGGTAACCCTGATCCCTCACCTTGCATTCGCTCCTGCACCTCTCCTTATGGCGGATTCTGCACGGCTTATTGCTTTGGAAATTGAGTTCTACCTTGAGTTTTTCTGTAGATCTAAGCAGCAGCTCCGCGGCGACGATTTCCTTCTAACTTGACTTTTTCTACAGTTTTGTGGTTGCTAATTATGGATTTACCTTCAATTTTTGTTGCACAAATGTAATTAACCTGTAATTAACCCCTGAAGTCCATCCAACAAGGGGTCTATACGGCAAGTGCAATAACTTGTTAACGTATGGGTACCACTGCCCCTGGGCCAGTACTAAACACAGCGAAAGGCCATTCCATTTGGCTGACAACAAACAAATGCACTGCCAGTATCAGAAGCCCTAAAAGTGTAGAAAAAAAAAAGTTTTTAAGATAAAAACAGGCGCGGAGCTAATACTTAGAATTACCAGGTTTTCTATAGTATTTGGTTGCTTATCAAGAATTTACTGTTATTTTTTGGCAGTCAACCATAATTAGCCTGTAATTAACCTCAGAACTGATATGTTATTGTATGCTGGCCATCCTGGAGTGTTATTGCACATGTGCAGAGTTATAAGGGAACCTTTGGTGAAAATTGGAGTTCAGGGGGATGCGGAGCCCCCCGGCTAAGTAACACGGCTTACTAGGTTAGGATAGGTTAGGTTAGTATAGTTCCTTTTATAATAGGTTTCTTTAGCCGATCCCTTCTCGAACATATGGCTCCCATATGCCATGCGTATTCATGCCAACTTATTAGCGAGTTCCAAGCCATCAATAGAGCGTAAATTTTTCACAAGGAGATGCAGTTTGCTTCTTTACCCTCGGAATTTTAGCCAAGAATGAGGACCCTTCTGAGCCCTGGCCCCCAATTCTTTCTCCATTTAGACTTTAAAGGATTCCTTGGCTCTGAAGAAGAAGAGAGAGTCCTTTGTCTTGCTAGAGCTTTAAGTTACTACCTGAGGAGGACCAAGAAGATCAGAGGACCATCCACTAACCTCTGGTGTTCTGTGGTTGTGGAATTGATTGAGGGCCAGTTCACTTTTTTGGGCCACAATCCAGGAATATGCAGAATGATTTTTGTGAGTGAGACATGAGGTAACAATCCCCTACAAAGTCAGGCAAGATCTGCTGTATATTAGGTTCCATTTGGCTGCTCTGTTATAACCAATTTTTCTTTGGCACTTCATTTGGATATTTGCTTATTTCTTGTTTTCAGTTATGTGAAGTAAATGTTATGTGTATTGAGAAAACTCAAAAATTAACAACAGAAGCAAGTGTATGGCTACTTATTGTCAATTCTAAACAAATTCCAGATGTGATGCAATTGAATCGCATCCTAAACATCTTGAAAAAGGGTACAAAAGCTCGGCCGTCATCGTCATTGGTATTGACTACCCATCTCGAACAAAGAGGCCTGCCACATTGGACTTCATATTTTGTAAAGTACAGCGACATTACCAGTGATCAGAGAGGACTGTCACATTTCAATTGGAAGGTAGTGTACTTCAGCTGGTTTTTTATGCATTAGTCTTTGACAAGTCTTCAGTGCAGTATTATTTTTCTTGATGAACATCTCTTTTTAGCATTATTACTTTATTAATTGCTTTGTTGATGTGAATTTGCAAGTAAAATTGTTGAAAATGCTGGTATAATATATTTATATGAAAATATCTTGAGAATTTTCTTAGACATTCCTAATATAAAAATATCTTGAGAATTTTCTTAGACATTCCTAATATAAAAATATCTTGAAAATTTTCTCAGACATTCGTACTGTATTCGGAATAAGAAATATTGGTATTTTCATACAAATTGAAATTAAAATTTCATGGTACATGTAACCTGGTAATAGGTGAATCAAGTACTGAATTTGTGACTTAAACAAGTATACTAGTGTCTGCAGTTTGATGGGGATGAGGTGTCTATTTGTGGGGGTGTCTTATTGCTCTGCCACCTTCATACTTATGATGGAGCTCAAAATTACTGTTACTGTGCTAGTTTAAGTAACTTAATCTGCCGTAGTCTGTCTCATAAACAGTAATTTTCAATTTTCAGGTAGATATCACTGAACATGTTTATTAGTTACTTTCCTTAAGTTTTCAGGTAGCTATCATTCAATGTGGTTAGTAGTTATTTTCCTTAGTAGCTATTTAGCTATAGTAAAATTAATGGATTTTGCTATGGGTATGTATAACAAAAAAAAAAAAAAAACAATTTTCCATTGATACTAATTTCTTGCAGGTTGATGACGTTAACTATCACATTTTACGTACAGGATGTTGGCCTTATATAAAGTACCACTGTTCACGTAGACCGCATCAAGACCTTTCTTTAGAAGACAGGTTTTTCAGGGTCCTTAAAGTGATGAATCTAGGTGGGTTTAAATTTATGTAGTATTTTGAAAAGAAGTAGGTCATTCCTAGGCTGTTTGAAAGTGCCTTGTCTCACTGCATTGTTGACAATAATTTATGATAATTTTTGTGAAATACAATACCAGAAACTCATCAAAATCTTTGTTGATACATTACTCAAGACAGTAAGAACTAATGCATAGTGCGTACAGAGCGGAAAACCTTCAGTGTAGAAGTTTGAAAAAGAAATGTGAATTCATCTTAGGGCTTACCTAAACGCGAGAACTCTTGAATTAATAAATTAGTCTTCATGCAAAAGAAGTTCAGGTAAAAGTAAGGCAAAGATGAATAATAGGGTTAAAGCTTGGATATGCTCTCATCGCCTAAAGAGGCATATTTTCTGTTGTGCTAGAATACAGATTAAGTTTAACGTTCAAAGGAGAGTGGAACATCTTTTTGTCTTCAGAGATTATCAGACATGAGATGAGTTTTGATGATTAATATTTTTACAAATCTTCTATAGATAATAATGCTACATGGCTTTAAATCAAACAATTATAATGCCTTGATGATAAAATAATTTTTAAGTGTGTTTAGGACATGTAAGCTGCATGAGGAACTTTATAACAGTTCATTGAATGGAATGAAATTTAATCAAATGTTGATCTGGTAAAGAGTTTTTGCTCTCAAGTCTTGAATTTTCTTAATAATTCCTGTAGAGGCTTGATTGTACAGAATTTCATTAATCTGAAAGCCACTTATAACTTAAGTTCTGGATCTGGGTGGCAGCAAGTTTTGAATATCAGTGTCAGTTTTTTTTCTGTCATGCAAGTTGACCTGATTTTGTGTGTTTTGTTTGGTCATATTCTGTTGTGTTAAAATCTACAGAAAACGTAGTTGAAGTTGAAGGAAATTAACTAATTTTGTTTTTGAAATATAGACTATTTTTGCTATTCTATGTGCATCCTGGTATTTGCATTGTAAGCGCATTATCTCTGTATTTAAACTTTCATAGTTATTGGCATAGCATATATGAAAAATTAGACATTCCAAACAATTTTGGCAAAAGGGTTCGAATAATGAAGCATTAAATTAAAAATATTTTGCTTTTCAATATTTATTTTTTGTAGGTTAACATATATTTTGGAGAAAAAATGGCCTTTACAACATTGAATAGGAAAGTGTCACTGAGTACTGTACTCTCATAGCATTGCAATTCATTCACCTGGACTATTGGAGGCTAGAGTAGTTAGCTTAGGAAATTTACCAGCTTTTATTTTTGGTTGTGTTTTCTGTGTTAGCTCTTAACACGAGCAATTACAAATAATTGTTATACGGTTCTTAAAGTTTAGACCTATGCCAAGAAGTTCCTTAAGAATCTCATGTTATTATTTAGCAATAATGACTTTGACAAAAGCAAAAGCTGTGATTATTACCGTACACACATATATATACAGGCAGTCCCTGGTTATTGGCCGGGGTTCCGTTTGACAGCACGATGATAAAAGAAAATCGCCGAGTTTTGGCTATCGGGGCCGCTGTTAGTATGCATCGGCGCAGATAAGCGGGAATCAGTGATTTTTGGTACTGGAAATTGCCGATTTTCATCACTAGACGCGCCGTAAAACCAGATTGCCGATAACGGGGAAATATATATATATATATTATATATATATATATATATACAGTATATATATAATTATTTTATATATATATATATATATATATATATATATATATAGTATATATATATAATATGTATGTATATACAGACAGTCCCCGGTTATTGGCGATCCAGTTTCATGGCGCTTGTCTAGCAATAAAAATTGGTAATTTTCGGCGCCAATTTCTGCGTATTGGTGCTGATACGGCAGCCCCAGAAGTGCTTCCTCTGTAATTCAACGTCTCCGCTTTCTTTCTGCAAGTCACATAGACTTCTCCGCTTCCCGTGCAACTCGCCTGTAGTTGTACATGTGGTATTTAATCGCATGCCCTGTTGTTCCTCTTTCTTTTTGGCTCGAGTCGTAATTCCAACTATTGCCCCCTTGGAGAGAGCATCGGCAACCCTATTTGCTTTGCCCGTTAAGTGCTCAAATCCCACAATATCAAATTCTAACAGCCCCTCGATCCATCAAGCCTGTCGAGAAGTTGAATCTCCTTTCATAAACAAATCTCTTGGTGGCCTATGATGTCTGTAAGTGAATCTTAAGCCCTAACAAGACATAGCGGTGTCTCTCCAGGTCCCATAATACTGCCAAAGCCTCTCTATTGAAGGTACTGTAATGCTTCTCTGCCTCTTTTAATGCATGTGATGCAAAACAAATCGGTCTCTCTGTCCCTCTATCATCCATTTGAGAAATTACTCTACCAAGTGCTATGTTACTGGCATCAGTAGTTACTAGGTACAGTTGATCGAACTTTGGATAAGCCAATAGTTCGTCGCGGGTAAGTGCAATCTTTAGTTCTTGAAAAGCCTCTTCTTCAGTTCTCCCCCACTGGAATGCCGACTGTTTTCGTAATAAATCTAGCGGTCTCGCTGTTTTGCCAGAATTTTGTGAGAATTTATGGTAATATCTTTGGTTGGGGAAATTCTTTAATTGCTGCTACTTTATGGGCACAGGGCTTAATGCCTTCCGACATTACCATATGCCCAAGAAACTCAACCTCTTGTTTGAAAAAATTTACACATCTATATTAATTTTCATGCCATATTTCCTTAATGCCTCTAATACTTTAGCAATATTATTCTTGTGTTCCTGACTGTAGCCCGATAATTATTATATCTAAATATACAAAAACACTATACCCAACAGTGAGGCTAGTATTGACATCATGACATGAAAAATGGGTGGGAGCTTTTTTTTCTCCAAAGGGGAGATAATTAAATCATTTTGAGTTTTGCACATGAAGGAAAGACGAGGATTGCAGGCGCGACTAATGTCCTCCCTTAGGAAAAAGGTCTTGTTTGCTATCTTAAGTATTGTAGGACCATTTTGCATTTAGTAGTCCAGGTCATGGCGTGTTGCTCAAGCCATTGAAACAGGTGTGTGTTTACGAAATACTGTACAGTATAATGAAAATTTTCAAGTTTGTGGAAAGATTGAAGTCTAAAATTCATTTTTTTATTGAGAGAATTCAGAGGCCAGTTTTTCATTGTACCTTTTTTTTATTTCTCTTGAAAGGTATCCCCTGCTTAGCCTATGGTGTTGGAGCATTCTTCCTGATTCGCTGTGAAGAAAAGATATGTACTCCAGAGGGAACTGTGACAATTTACTTCCTGTATGAAGAGGATCGTGGAGCCATGCACTGAAAGTGTCATAAACATGTCAAGTTCAGTTTAGATGACTTAAAAGAGTGTAAGAAACATGCAGAAGATAATTTCATATGGTCCTGAGGCATGGAATCTGCTTCAGGGTGTGTTTTGTGTGTACAAACCATTTGATATGACCATGTCACACTTGAGAAAAGTCCTAATAGGAAACCTGACGCGGGATCTAAACATGCTTGAGCCTCGACCTGCACTCCCTCACATTGTGATTGAAGGTACAGTATACTTATATATTCTTTAATTTCTATTATTTTACTGGTGTGGAAATCTGATATACAGTATGCCTTAACATGCACAGTATACAAACCCTGATATTTAATACATACACATAATTGGCTGCTGATGGAGAAAGTAGACCATTTCAAGTTAAGCGGTTTAATGGCTGTATGCTACCTGTGGTGTAACTAAGGGGAGGAGAGATATTTTCTTGAAGGGATGGGCACCACTGCCATATGCTAGCTTAAAATTTTTATGGTCGTTGTAGAATACAGATGCCATGATTTGAGCAGATCTTTATGAAATTATGTTGTTATCCTTATGTTTATAATTAAATAAGAAATTGCCGCAATTTTTAATGCTCACTGTATATTGCCCTTTTTATGAACATGCAGTCACGGTACAGAAAATGCCTGAACTTTAGAAATTGATCTTTAAGATTCCTAAGCGAACTCTCTATGTAACCATATGCTTATTCCACTTACATTATATATTGTAAGTGTTCTCAAAGGTAGAGCCTTCTCAAGTGGAATCTTTAAAAAAATATATTTATTCCTCTAAAGTTAATATTGAAAACATATTTGACTTCACTTATTTTCATTACTAGCAATTATTTTCATAAAACAAAAGAGATATGGAAGATTTTTGCAGTCGGAAAGTTGTAAACAATACGTGTTGCCGCCCTTGTGGCCGAGCAATGAACAAATGGTGGCTGATTCAAAGTCAAGCCAAATCACAGGAGTTCCCGGACCACAGAATGCTGGTTTTAAAAGGTTCAACTGTATTTGATCAGTAAACAAACTTCTGAATGGACATAATTACCATATTCACTTGAAATAAGTTCAAAATTCCCCTACCCAGAACACATTTGACTCATTTGCTTAAGATTATTTCACTGGTGAAGTGTTTAAAGATGTTTTGGATTCACAACAGGCCATCCTTTTAGATCAGCCATTCCATGGTGTTGTAACACCTGCAGTAATCTAAGGAAAATGTAAACATTGAGTTATGGTTGCACTCACAGCAACCTTTATCTTTTGGTAACCTTTCAGAAATTTTCATTGTAGTGTAATTATGGTACAGTAGTAATAACATTTAAAATAATATATTAATTTTTTTTTAAATTTACTTATCATTTCATGTTCATTTAGAACAATTCAGTCATACGAACAATAATTATGTACGATAGTTATCGTACATTATCCTATTGTTGTTAGATGTTGTTTGTGATTGGCGATGAAACGTAAACAAAACAATGATTCCTTTGTAGGCAACGTGTGTAAGAAAAACATGATACAGAATCGGCTTTGTTCCCATGCATATTTTTAATACTATGACTGAGAGGGCAGATATTAAGGGCTTCAGATTATCCGGTTCTAAAACTGTGGTGGTTCAGTTTATCCAAAGTCAAAGAAATGACATCCCTCCTACTTTGAAATTGAATGATGAAAGTCTGCCATTTAAGTAAGAAATAAAATTCTTGGGCATGAATTTTAATTCAGAGTTAACTTGGTGTAGTCATATTGATCTTCAAAATTAAAGTAAAAAATCATTAAATATTTTAAAAGTGGTTTCCAGCTATAACTAGGGAACAGACAGAAAGTCCTTTATGTAGATCAAAGCTGAATTATGGTAGCCAGCTATATTCCTTGGCATGTAAAACTAAATTACACGAATTGGGTTTACTTTATAATTTATAATACAGGCCTTTGTATCAGCTCTGGAGCTTTTAGTACATCCCCAGTTGAGAGCATCTATGTCAACACTGAAGAACTCCCATTAGATCTGATGAGGCGAGTTGAGTTTGAGGTACATTACCCATCTGAAAGGTTGTAACAATAGCAGTCCATCACTAAAAGTGCTCACCCAGTGTAATGTGGATAAATTTGATAAGCCTGATTTACCTAAACCCCTACAGATTCGAATTTTAGATGTTCAGAATTAATCAACAACTGAGGAAAAAATTAAACCCTTTAAATTTTGTGAATTTCTACCGTGAATTATTCCAGAGCGTAAGGTATGTGCCAAATCTTTAAAAAGAAAAAAAGGGCCTGTCTGATAAAGAAATAAAAGCAAGGTATGTAGATCATAATGAGATGTGTAAGAAATCTGTTGAATTATTCACTGATATATCCAAATCTGCAAATGGTGTAGCATGTGCGGGTGTTGGCGAAGATGTGGTACATTCTGGGAGAATGTCAGATGTGTAGGTGTTTTCACTGCTGAGATGGCAGCTATAGAAAAAACTATAGAAGCCTATTACATGAGAGGTAACAACTTTACCATAAACCAGATACTTTTGGTGGCATATCTGCTGTAAAACAAGTGAATGTTAGCGATCCCCTTGTCACTAAAAAAAAAAACGGTTGTTCTGCTTATCTTCCAAGTCCAAGGGCATACATAGTATTGTTGGGCACCAGCTCGTGTTGGTATTTGGGGAAATGAGGCTGCTCATGAGGCAGTAAAGGAGGCATCTCTAGAAAATATGGTTTGTTACAGAAAGGCACCACACACTAACATGAAACCTGTTATACATTAGTACATAAGGAAAATATGGTAAGAAAAGTGGGACTCTCTCCCTCACCCCTAAATAACAAAAATTAATAAAAGATGCGAATAAATGTACAAGCTTGGCCCCCCATCAAATAGCATTTATAGAGATTACAAGACATAACATTCTTGCCCTAGAATTGGCCACATTTTAACTCAGTTTTTATATTGGAGAAAGGTAATTCACTTGTGGGTGTGTGTATGTGTATCAGCTGTCGTTCTGGCCTGACAGTTTAACACATTCATGTGGATTGTGCGTTTTATCATCATACTTGCTGCAGACATCAGTTGCAGAGCAAAAAAAATTTGTGAAATTTTAGATGATAAGTGCTATGTATTAAATTTGATGATGGTTTTAAAAGATATAAATTTATATGATCTTATGTAAGCAATTTTTAAAGTCAATTTTTATCAGTATTTGTGAGAAAATTGAGGTATTATGTATATGTACACCTGTGTCAGTGCATTCAATGTTTGTGTGTGAATAACTGTGTAAATACGTATAAATAAGTTTTAAACTTCATCCTCATTCATCTAGGCACTGAACGGCCTCTTGTGTCCTGTGCACGGTGTATAGCCTGAATCCCATATTCCATTCAATTCCGTAAGATGGTTGCAGTATAGAATTTGAAATTTGCAGGGTTTGTCAAATGCTCTGCTCGCAGTTTAATCCCTTGGTAAATTTATGGTTTTATTTGTAATGAAATAGTGTCCAAGAATAATTATAGAAGATTGTAGATTCTTCTGTTGCCGTTTTGCAGGAAATACAGCAGAGGATCTTGTTGTTGTCAAGAAGGAAAACTATGCTGACCACCCTCTAGTTATTGGTCCGAGGTACCAAGCTGATGATTACAAGCTTTCCTATGCAATTCACCTGCATAAAAACATATCGGGTAAGTTTTCTGTTTTTCCATGCACAAGGTTACTTTTTAATGTTTGCCTCCAAAGGCACACTAGGTTGGTGCTAAAAGTTCCTTGCGTCATCCTTTGGGCCTCAGCTACAGTGCTTTCTGCCTTTTACAATTGCTCCCTTCTCTTTCGTCCCTTCCTACTTGGCTCCCCAGAAGTAGAAATGACTCGGTGGTTTTGTTGAACTAATGTAAGTTTGATGCAGTATTATGGTGCTACATTAGTAATAATTACTTGATGTGTGAGATGGATTAAAAATGAAGTTCAAATGATATTGAACTTATATTGTACATGTCATGTGTGATTCCAGGAATTGTATATAGTGTAGGATTACTTAATCACCCAGCATCTGGGGGTTTGTTATAATATCTGGATATAGTGTAAGGATAAGTTCTGCAAGCAACCATAATAGAAATTCAAAAGCAATTGAGTATGACAGTCAGTTGGTCTGATCATAGAAAGGGGATGTACCTGGTTTCCTAATACAGATACAGATGATCTTTGATGTAGAGGCTTCCACACAGTTTTTCTTCGAGATATGCAGTGAATAAATAATATGTGAAGCTGTGGAAGACAAGTAATATTGTTTTTATAATAAAATAAGTTTTTACATAACCCCATTAATTATGAACAGACTTGACTATGTAAAACACATCCAGACGCATGAGGTTGAAATATTGCAAAGAAAGAGCCAGCTACACATACCTAGCCAACTCCAGTTGGTTCGTCATGCTTTGTTTATTCAGTCTCGTGTGCTGTTCTCTATCTGAAGAGAGAGGTGAAGTGAGGAGGGCACCAAAGTTATGGTTAGTAGGTTTATATAAAAGAAATTTTATTACCAATCCATGAATCATAAGTAGCCTGAATGATGGAGATGAGGGAGATGTAACCTTAGAAGCCCAGTCCCAGAAAAACTGGTGGAATTGGCCAAATTTTGTGAATAATATTTGCTTTTATTAGTAAGTAATTTGCAATGCAGGATGAACCCAAGAAAGTACAGTTACCAAGCATAAGAAGTGCAACAGCTGGTGTTCCAGGATACATTTGTCACCTTGCTGGATAAAAAAAAAAGGGATGAATCGTGAAGATTGTGACGATTAAGGATCTAAGTTCCTTCCCATGGAAAGCACGAAAGGTCCAAAACAAGTACAGTAATACCTCAGTCTTAGGCGCTTCGAGCTGTGCGAATTCACACTTGTGAACTTTTCATTGGAAAACCTAATTGGCATACACGATTTTTTCACAGACGCAACATTTGCGAATCCTTGAGAAACCTTGCAGAAGTGTTTATGTTTAATTTTTGAAATAATTTCTAAGTTTCATGCTTTTATGTGTAAAATCTATATGAAAAATGTATTATTTTTATTTTTGTCCATGCATAAATATGATACAAAGGTAATTACAGCACATACTTAGAATGAGTCTTTTCCAGGTGTTTTCAGCACTCGCTGAACAGCTCATTTCATAATTTGTTTTGGTAATGTATGGATGGATGCCCTTCCTCAGTCCAACCCTCCTTAATTTTCCAGGAATGGAAAATTGTAAATGATAACATTAAACTTGAAAGAGTTATCCATCTATAAGCATACAAGCAAAACAGGAGCATCTCACTAATGTTTGGCATAAAGTTGTGCACTTGTTTTTACATTGCTGTTCCCCACTTTTTTATTACAATGGTTTTTCAAATGCTTCAGCTGCATTCCTGATTGTGGATGCAATTTCAGCTGTCTTCACCGATGAGAGGTTAAATATTAAAAAAAAAAAAGTTACCGCTTTCAGTTGACCATCCACTCACACTGCAAGGTGGGCCAAGGTTGATTTAATGGTTAAGAGGATTTGATTTTATGTTGGTAAATATTCACTTTTACTAATGATTCAAGGCATCTTTTTCTGTTGTATCTTAAAAACTGACGTGCCTTTCCTTGCATTTGGCGTAATTTTTTAAATAAAAGCCTCAGTCAGGCAGATTTTACTGAATTCTTGATTTGAATTATCATTCATTTCATGAAGACAGTTATGTTATATAGAGACAATTATAAAATAGGTCAGCTTTTCTTTCTCTTGAAATTAAGATAAATTTGAAGATGACATAGTGTATCGTTTACTCCAGAGTGATAACATAAAAAAGATGTATTGTCTTTATCTTCAGGAGTATGTCTTATGGGTGTGAACAGAGGAACCAAGGGAACTCTTGTAGCCAGAGCAGGTCGCCTTATAAGATCTTACAGTCTTGGAGGACGCCTTGGCATGGCTACAAATACAGGCTATTTTGATGCCAAAGTAAGTGCTGTGTATTATTTAATATTACAAGTATCTCTTTATTCATGTCGTCTTTCATTAAGTGTACACTGTTTCACAGCAGACTGTACTCTTAGCATATGTGTTCTTTTGTGTTTGTGACTGACATACATTAGTGCATATTCACCAAGAAAGTATGTGATAATAATCTCTCACACAACATCCTAGAATCCTTGATAACCCTAGTAGTCTTTTTAGTGGCCAAAATTACACATTCATACACACTGCAAAGCCATTGATTTTTACAGATTCTATTTTTATAGTCTGTAGTGAGAGACTAAGTGAAGATTTCAATTTTAAAATCAGGATAAGTACTAAGCTGAGAGACAGGATTTTTCCCAGAGTGGTAGCCCATTTACTCTGATGCGAAGTAGGTACATTTGGGTAATTTTCCATTATTGTATATCATTAAAATTACTGATCAATGAAATTTTCAGTATAAAAGAATTTATAATGATGGGCCTTTAACCCTTACTGGCTGGGCATGATTGTGTGAGATATAATATTAGCTCTAGATGTTTGATCCAGTTTGCCTTAGGTGAGAATCAGTATTGTATTTTGCACAGTACAGTTTGAACAGATTTTGAAGGAATAATGTTCAAATCACTTAATGGGCCAAAAATGACTTACAGCAAGAACACTTTTGTTGTTGTTGTGCTGCAAATAGAATTTACCATATAGCTGAGAGAAATTACAGTAACATCTCGAAAAGGAAACTTGAAGGAAGTACTCAGTCTCATCTGTGGTGGACCAAGTTGGCATCATCTATCTTTGGGTCAGGTTCATCTTCCATTCCATCACTACAGTCACCACCCTACTTACGAACATTCAGAGATATGAACAGACAGGGTCACAAGTTCAAATTTTGCTCTGCGCACGTACTCTGCTAGTAAGAATTTTTGCAATGAACAGAAGGACACGAGGGAGAAGAACCTGTTCCTTTAACCCCTTTCCTGATTATCCCGAGTATTCTCATGATTAACTACCATGTATTCTTAAAATCATGAAAATACTTGTTCATATTCCTACTGATTTCTGTCTTCCCGATTTAACTCGTTCTTTGATGAATTCTCATTTTCTATATTTCGTCTTCCCGTTGGAAACGTTTAATATGTATTTTTGTCAATAGATGGCAGTGTGCCTTGTTTACTTTGTGAACTTCCAGTGTCAGATACTGCTCCTATGAAATTCTCTCCAAGTTCATAGCTTTCAAAGCATGGAAAAAATACTAAATTTTGAATGTTGCATGAGTCTAAATTTTATTTTCGTCTTTTTACATTTCTAGCATCCAAAGTAATTCCTCATAATAATGCATGATTTAAAAAACACTGAAAATAGTATAATCTGTGACTCCTGAGTTAACTTGGGAATGTAAATATCAACAAAAATTATGTACTACATATTAAAAACCAACTTTCAAAAAATTCAAGACATGAACTGCCGCCAGAAATGTAACTCATTCGTAAGTCGGGGAGTGACTGTACTAACAGATGATGGTAGATTGGCTACTGGCCCTAAAGAAAAGGCTGATCTGCTTCATCGCTCTTCTGAAGCTCCATGCTTTGGCAAAAAATAATTACCTGATAAAATTAAAGGAATCCCATTAATCAGGAAATTGCTAAAGCAAGCAAGTCTTCACATTAACAAAGTGGTGACAAGCTTGCCACCAACTGAAAGGCAAAAGGCATTAGCACTTGAGTAGCAGTGTATTAAACACTGATCACAGTACATCAAAGTGAAGCAAAGTTAATGTAAGTGTGTGAAATAAAGTAGATGGAAGCCAAACCTGTACAGGCAGTCCCCTGGTTACAATGGGCTCAGCTTCGACATTCCGAGCTTACGACGCTCTTCAAATATATTCATCAAAAATTATGTCCCGTGTTACAATGCCGACAACACTGATCCAACGGAAGAAATATGGCTCCAAAAGGGCAAGAATGGTCAAAATTTGGAGGTTTCTTGATGAAAAACTCAATCAAAGTACAGTTTACGTCGTTTACAAGACACCCAAATGATTAAGAGTAAAGTTTTCTTATGATTTTCAACAATATTTTGGGTTGTGATTATTTTCGGCTTATGGCGCAGCGTCGGAACGGAACCCCCATTGTAACCGGGGGCTGCCTACTAGGAAATAGTTCTTAAAACCGCCAGTAAGTACAACAGCACAACAAACTTTGTCCAGTGGTGCTGAGCCAGGCATACACAGTAAGACTCTCTCTCTTTTCAAGATTTATGAAGTTGCTGTGACGAAACCCTTCACATAAAAAAAGATCTTTATGATAAATAGGCACATAAGAACAAAGTAATGTATGAAGACCTTTACAGGATGAAAGAGTTTAGGGAATTCTTTTTATATGCAACCCCTCAGAGAAGACCAGACAAAAAATAATGATGTCAGGTTTTATATTTTATATTTTCTTTACAATATAATGCTTGTAGTTAACCCCCGTATATGCGGGGGATGCGTACCACACCCCCTTCAAATAGCTAAATTCTGCGAATACTTAAAACCCTTCTAAAAACACTTAGAACTCCCTATTTTGATTGTTCAAACACAAAAAAAACTCTAAAAATGCTTATACTGTATCTGAATATTTTAATAGTTTTATCACAAAAAGTGCATTTAGTCATGAAAATTATATGAAAATACAGTAATTAGTGAATATTCTCAGTAAAAAATACCGCAAATGGGCTAATTTTCTGCGAATAATGTGTATACAGGCAGTCCCTGGTGTACAACATGGGTTCCGGTTTTACACCGTTTCGTAAACAGAAAATTGTCACAAACTGAAAAATCGTCGAAAATCGTGAAAAATCCTAAGAAAACCTTACTTTTAATGCTTTGGGTGTATTGGAAACGATGTAAACTGGAGTCATATTTCTTCCGTCGGATCGGCGTACGACGCGTCGTAACCCGAGAACATGCGTTGTAAACTGGGAAATAATTTCTGATGAATATACTTGAAAAGCGTCGTAACCTCGGAACATCGTAAACTGGGAACTGCCTATACTGTACTGCATATGTTCCATAGAGAAATTCGTGAGTTGGTGAGTCCACGAATTGTGAGAACGTGAATACGCGGGATTTACTGCACTGTTAGGGCCACCTTTATGGTGATTAAAAACTATTGTGGTGCTGCCTAGTTAGGCTGTTTGATTCCTGCAGATGGGGCTACTGCTTACAATGTCTTGCACAGCACACTGCAACAGTACTTTTGTTCGTTGCAGCATGCCTTCTGCTGCATCTGTTTTGCTTCTTAGCTTGAACTTCTTCATTCCCATTGGTCTGTTGTCACTTCGTCTCATTCTGTTTTTAGTTTTCATCAAAACAAATCTAAGCTAGCTCTGCATGAATTTAGCAGTGTGACTTGGTCATGTTAAATGTGTTATAAATAATAATGATCAAGTATTTTATAGTTCAGTAATGTAATTGCGTTATAGTTATTTTTGCATTGTAATGAATGCTGTGTATTTTTGCAGGTTGTTACCAAGTCTACGTATCATCATGTCACTAAAGCCAGACTCCTAAAGACCCTAATGCACATTCAAGGAGGTTTCCAGCAAAGTGCTTTTCACTTCTTAGGACTAGACCCTCAATCACAGGTATTGCAATTCATTTGTGTTAAGTTGCGTTAAAGCTCTTGGTACTTGATGTGCCCATTTCTTTCTGTTTATCATGTTTACACTTTCCCATAGAAATTACTGGTTAAGATGATGAAATATGCTATACCATCACATGACCAAGTGTATGGCAAGAGCCAGCAGGAAACAGTCAAGCGAATCAGAGAAGAACAGTTAGGAAAATAGATACGGAAGTAGCAGGTTGAAGACCGGTAGGAAGGCATAGAATTTCATGGAAAATGCCGTAGGTTGAGACCTAGACCAGATAAGAATTCAGGCAGAAAGTGCATCAGACAGAAGGGGATAAAATAACTGTCAAGTCTAACCCTGTGAAAGAAGAAGCTGTGGAAAATGTTTTATGGACTGAGCTCCTATTAAGTCTTGTGACGAACTATGTGCTGGCCTGTGAAAGGCATATCCGATGCAGGTGCATTTATATTGACATAGGAGGTTTCCACAGTTAGATACAGCGGGTATCTGACGCATTCATTTGTGCCTTCTGATCATGTGACAGATTGATGGAAGCATTGTGATCCTACGAACATTGAACTGGTGTCGTCACATTTCCAGGGAGGGGTTATTAAGTGTGTGCGTGCATGTGTTCACTCTCTAATGATATATTATGAGAAGAACATACAATAGCTAAGGACTTCGATTTGCGGCTGGGCATGATTTGCTCTTTGTGCAGTGTTAATGGATAGGAACAGCCACTGTGAGATACGTTATTTGCGGCCATAGGAAGTGAGTAAGATAACCCATTAACACATATCTTTTCCAAACGTCATGTGGAAATACCCAGTTTGTGTTGCAGTGAAACTCTTCTGTTTCTCCATTATGCATTTTCCCGTTCTGTTCTCCATTGTGCATTTTTGTTTTAAATGTCTTTCCTTTATACACCATTCCAGGTTTTAATATACGATATGTTTCTTTTAACAGGAATTCTGGGTTCGTCCTGTGAGGACGAATTTTTTGGAAGTGGTGTACTTTTAACAGACTGTAACATTTGTTTTGGTCTAGAATAAGTATGACCTTTTTATTTTGTTTGGTGACCAGGGTGTTAGTCACCAGTATTGGTTGGTCTAGAATCATTAATTTGATAGATTGTGAATCTGAATTTCCTCTAGTTATGATTTCCACTTTTATTGGGTGTGAGTCGCTCCATTTCATGACCGTAGCTTTTGCTGAAATACTTTCAGTAAATTTGCAAAGAAAGTCTAGTTTTGTATCTCAGTGTTTAATTCCAGAAGGCCTCTGTCTGAGTTAGATTCAGTGAGAGGAGTCAACGGGAGAGAAAGAATGTGCTGACTAGGGCTGGACATCGCTACCAGGAGAATCTTAGGGATGTAAGATAAGAGATTATGACCCTATCTGACCTGGGTATAGGGTCATAACACATATTAAGGAATAGATGTCCTTTCCAGGACAGGGTACTCTAGATTAGCTGGTCTGCACTCCCAAATGTTCTTTTTCCACATAGACAATGATATGAAATTTAATCAACTCTCACCCCCCATGCCAAAATTTTAAGAGTGTACCAGTTTCTCCTGTGATTGCCTCCAAAATGGGATATGACCTTAGTTCACTATAGGACTCTTACAACCTTTAAAGGTGCTTGTCCTGGTTTTGCCTTAGCCGGGAGTTTGGGCCTCATATTTCGTCAGAAGAAGTCAGCAGCATGTGCTTATAAAGATCAATGGTTTTATCTTTGCTGTTTAATCATATTACGAAAACATGCCTTGTGCCAGGCGATAGTACATAGCTGCTTGGTATGCACAGACTTTATGGTTAATTTTGATGAGGATAGTCATCAGTTCACATGTAGATTCCCAGGAGAGACCTCCTAGCAGCAAGGCACTGCAGGCAGAAATGTTCTTGATTTTGGCAAAAAAAGAAGTAAATGAGAGAACTTTTCATGTTTGTGGTGAAGCAGAACCACTGTCATGAAAGTCAGTATTCTTGAGTCAGTATTTTTTCATCAAATATGTAAGCCTGATTTAGTAGTAGTGATCAAAGTTGGCATCTTTGAGTATCAAGTCTGCGTATTATGCCGTGGCCCTATAAAGTGTAACCATAAATATCTTCGTAATGTACCCTTCCTTCCTGCATTTTTCATTGATACCAACTATGGTATGTGGTATGGGTTGTTGTGTGGATATTCAGTAATGGTAAATGCCATGTCTTAGGGAAACACTTTTTGTGTGTCATACCAGAAAAAGACATTTAGACTCCAGGTTATCAAAGTTCGTAGCATGGAAGTACAAACTTGATGAGCCATAAATCATTTACAGTTAAAAAGCTAGTAAGCTTTTTTGACAGCAAAATTACTGGGTGCTCTTTGAAATTTCTAAGCACTTCAGTAATTTTCCTTGTAATAAAGATTTAGGCATTTTGTATGTTTGCAGTACTACATGAATTTGTAAGAAAAGGGATGTCCCCAGCCTTGATGATTAATTGGAGCAGTAAGAAGAATGCTGCAGTTAGTAATTTGATTACCTTAGTAGATTAAGCTAGAACCTTCTGTGTGTAGGAGTATGATAAAACTGAATTTTTTACCCTGTAATCTAAAGAATATAGGGTGTAACATTCTTAGTGAACTCTTTTTAGCTTGACCAGCTACGTTTAAGGTTAGTTTTTCAACCATTTATTCTCATACACAGTTATTGACATACAGTACAGTATTTTCATGTCTGAGACAGTAATTGCATTTTTAAAATTGCAGGCAGCTTATGAAGCCATGTCAGCTGAAGGCCTTGTGAGACCAGGTGAGAAATCACCACCACTGGTTTACAACATCAAGCTTGTAGAATTCAGCTCTCCCGATTTTACAATTGGTTAGTATAATTTTTTATTAGTGAGAATTAGTCTTGTTGTTAAACTTAGTTATAAGTAAAGATTTCATTGCAGTTAATGAGGGTTAATGTTTGAATTAATAAACAGTGGAATTAAGTATAAACCTGTAGTTTCACAAAAGTATAACTTACACCCTGTCAGGTTAGGGGAAACAGTTCTTAACCCCCTAGGGATGGGAGGGATCTTTTGATCCACCGTAATTGCATGTGAAAATCTTGCTTCGGATTTTATGATTATTTTGCTTCATGATATTTGAACGAATTTTTTGTGAAAATATTCCTGTCACTTGAATGGGTCAGAAATGATTGTATGGCAGAAGTTATGGCAATACAGTACATAGACCTCAGCTCAGGATACAGGGAGATAGTGTGACTTGAGATTTCATGGGGGAATTTACTACATCTCCCCATCCCAGTACATCTTGTATTTATTTGCTCATAAATATACTTAGGGATTGATATTGGTTTTAGTTCTCATTTTTTATGACGGTATGATAGTATGTCAGCTTTAAAAGGTATTACATCTCCCCATCCCAGCACGTCTCTTAAATATTTGTCCATAAACATACTCAGGGATTGTTGCTGATTTTAGTTCTTATCTTTGACGATATTATGTGAGCTGTAATCATAATTTTGCAAAATAAAGTAAACAAAAATATTGGAAAGAACATGAATAACTTGCTAAAATTAGCATATTTTTATTATGAATGTTTGGGAGAAGAGGCCCCACACAGGTTTTAAAATAATTACTTTCAACTTCCCGTGAAATTAGAAGCCGATGTTGCTAGTCTTAGGGCTACACTTGAAAAGTTTATGTAGGTAACCTTCTCAATACTTGCTGCTTTACCAGCCCAACTTAGTCGTCCTTTTCTGGGTTCCCCCCTTGTGGCAGAGGAAGTGCCAACACCCTCCCTCCCTGTTGGCCATGCCTAAGCTATGCCCTGTGATGCTTCTTCTACTGTTGAAGGTACAGGGAAGTGGTGTATGTCCGGGAGTGGAAGCGATTGGTGCCCTTTGTCTTCTTTCTCTGGCCAACCTGGTGCATGTCGCATACAGGTTGGCACTTGGTCACCAAAATGTAAGCACAGCAAGATCAAGTGAGATTCACATAGGCAGGAGGTAGATATGCTTGGTAAGAATAAGTGTATTCACTCAATGTCTGATTTTGTATCTCCCTAGGCCTTGCTGGAGGCCACGTACTCCCAGATCTTCCTGTAGTCTTCTTTTGCAAGAGGATTTGGTGTTCTCTCGGAGGGGTTCTCCTGATAATAGGCGTTTACCTGACGTCGGATGCCCGTTGAACAGCAGGTGCTTGCCTGCCATCGGATGTGCTCCTAGCAGTAGGCGCTTGCCTGATGCCAAATGCTTCCCCATAACTAGGCTTTTGCCTGGCGCCAGATGCTCATGTTCTTCTCGGTCTCCTAAGCGAGCTAACTATGCCGGTTATTCTTCATGTTTTTTGTCTGACATGAGGGAGTTTCGTGTGAGTAGCTGCAATTGAGTGTGTGAAAACTTTTGTCCTCCACATTCTCCTTCCTTCCTCAGGCGTTCTCATTAATTTTTGATGCCTCATAAGACAGTGTTAGTTTCTTGTGCAGATCGGAGAAGTAGGAGATTCTATCGTTCACCTTGTTCTGTCTCGCAGTTGCCGTTGTCAACATGTAAGGTGCAGATACATCATTTTAGTTCTTGCTCTCAGGCGTTGTGCTTCCAGTCTCGGTCCCTTTCTTTGTCAACTCGGGCTACTCCTGAGTCCTCTTAAATATTTTCTTCAACAACGTTCAACATCACGGATGCCCTGGGCTGCTTTCCAGTCAGCAAGGCAGGATTCAAGGTATTCTTCAGCCTCTTCTAGGCGCTCTTGGTCAATTTGGTGGATTTTTGGCCTGCTTAGACAGAGTAGTTTCAGACTCCCTTGGCGAGTCCATGCAGAAGGCTGATGTTATTGCTCATCACCCCTTACATTCTTTACTGGACACCTCAGCATTAGGTATGATAATGCAAGAGGTTGAGAAAGTGGTAACCAGATCTTTGTTGCGTCGCAGAGTAGTGTCTTATTCGCAGAAGGGGGTTCCATAGCAGCCCAAGCTACTCACGTTTTGTATTAATTCTTCATATTTGTGTTGCCGTTTTTTTTTTTTTTTTTTTTTTTTTTTTTTTTTTTTGCTTGAAAATTTTCATCTGCTCTCTTCTCTGTGGCATGATAAAAGTTGGCTGTAAATGTTGATATGTAGGACAAATAACAGAGATATGATCTACAGCTGATAACATGTACCAACCTCATTGATATTTTGTTGCACACTGAAATGTGCTCATGAAAGCCATGAGGCATGTTTTCTCTAAATCAACAAAAGAATTGCCGTTCATCATATTTATGGTGCTCTGTTTCTGAAGAAGTTATTTTGCAGTACTTTAATATAATAAAAATTGCATTGTACTAACTTGTTTGCATCACTGATTAAGGTTTTTTGAGTAAAAGTTAGAAAATAACTAAGACAAAATTGGTAAAATACTCCCTATGGAGATATGTGAATGCCATACACAGCTGCAGTTATTTTTTCAGCAAATTTTTAATTTTTTCAGATTTTATCATTTTCCAGCCAGCCGATCCCCTCAAACGTATCCTTTGTGTTGCAATAATATTTTATAGTACGAGTGGCTTTCTAATCGATGGCACCAAAATTCTGTGTTCTCAATAGGCTAGCTGAATGAATTATTTCAATTGAAAAGTATTTTGATAGATTACTACTCTCACAGTACTACAATTGATGAAGTTGAATGGAGAATCTGCTGATTTTTAGGCACTTTTGTCTAATTTACCATTATAATTGGAGGTTGAAAGTGATTCACAAAAAACAATTTTTGAAAGTATTTATACTGCAGGTAAAATTTGTATACTGTATTTATTTGCAGAAGTGTCGTGCATTAATGAGAATGGCGAGTTCCTTCAACATCTTGTGCATAAGATAGGACTTCAACTGAAAACTAATGCAGTTTGCACGCAAATGCGCTGTGTAAGATATGGCCCCTGGACCTTGCAGCATGCCTTGCTGCGTAAACATTGGACTTTGAAGCATATCATTGACAATGTCAGTGTGTGTAATCCGCTTATCAAAGATATTACACCTAAATCACCAAGCTTACAGCATGTGGGCAGTGAAAGTTTGGATAACAGTATTCCCAGGTAGTACTCCAAAGCCCATATTGTTTACTAATGTACATAATATTTGTTGTGTGGTTCAGTAAAGATGTTATTTTAATGCAGTACTTTTCTTCTGTCAATGATGAGATTTGCTAGTGTTTGATTAGAAAGTTATACCATTTTAAGACATTCTCATTTTATAGCCTAATTAATCTTGGTAAAATGTGTACCTTTTGAAGTGAAAACAGTAGAGTTGCAAAATAAGCAAGGGATAAATCTTGTACAGTAATGCAATTCCTAAATTAACTTTCATCAAGTACAGTAGCTTAATGGACTACGTAGGCAAAATCTCAACTCTTTTAAGAGTGCCAGCCTCTTAAAGGCAAAACTATATATGTTATGGACATTTGTAAAATATAGTGTACCATTAAGCGATGTGTCCAACCATGCTTTGTAAGTTGTTAGGAATTTGTGGTTTTACAAATTAGAAGACTTTTTCATAAAACCCAGTAGTCATATATAGCTTTATTTCTGTGCAATGGCTAGGTGGTCACACTGACTTTTTAGATCCTGAGACAGAAGACCTATCTTGGACACCATCATTTATCATGGATTCTTCTGATATGCTTCCTACATATCTTCACTCTAAATCTTGTGTTATAGTCCACTAACTTCTTTAGTTTTGAGTATTTCTGGTACCCTCTACCTTTTTATTTAGATTTTCCTTAAGGCATGAGAGAGCTTTAAAAGTTTCTCTCTGTCAGACAATAAGTGTTCAAATGCAGCATATAAGTTTACATAATAAAAACTTGGCATCTTGTAGATATCCCAGAAGGTTATCTATACAGGCATTTAAAATTCCTGAGGTATCTTACCATCTACATAAATGGTATTCCATCCTTTCATCATATCTGGAGTAGTGCATCAAAATGTGCTACACAGACAGAACTATCACTGTGGATGAGTGGGCATGCTTTTGGCACTGGCTCCTTTAAAAAAAAAAAAAAAAAAAAAATATATATATATATATATATATATATATATATATATATATATATATATATATATATATATATATATATATATATGAGTATATATATATATATATATATATATATATATATATATATATATATATATATATATATATATATATATATATGAGTATATATATATATAAGAGTATATATATATATATATATATATATATATATATATATATATATATATATATATATATATATATATATATATATATATATATATATATATATATATATATATATATATATATATATATATATATATATATATATATATATATATATGAGTATATATGAGTTACTCAAGTATGCTTAGGTTTTAAGTCTGGTCAGATTGATTTCAAACCATCTCTGTTCGGGCAATAACCAGATCCCAAGAACCATGTTTTCTTGAATATTCTTATGTTTTTGGTAGTATTTGGTAGGTTATTTTCAAGTGCACTATTTGTTGTGTAATTATTATTATTAAAAATAGTTTAACCAATTACTAATAACCAATATAACTTATAAAAATGAAAGTGTAGGATGATTCAAGAATAAATATGGTTCTTGGGATCTGGCTATAGCCTGAACAGAAGGTTTGAAATTAATCTTACCAACCTTAGAATTGAGCATACTAGATTAACCCCCAAATTTTTTTTTAAAGGAGCTAGTGCCACAAAATATGCCACTTCTTGCTGAGATAGTCCTCTGTCTGTTAAGCACATTTTGAGTCCCTGCTCTGAAAATGATTTGAGGATGAAACACCATTTGGAGAGTTGATATGAGAAACCTTAAATGACAGTGTAGATGTTATATAATCTTATATCTACAAGATTACTGTATTCAGGTACAAAGCATTTTCATTTTCCAGGCTCAAGCATGCCCAGTGACAAAATCCATTGAGTTGAGGTGGTACTGTAATGTTTCCCATAGTTTCTGTGCGTAACTAATTTCCATTATTCTTTTCATCAGTAGGTATTTGTTTAATTTTAAAATTTGGACTTCTTTTTTGTTAACAGTCACAGGATTCCTTCACAAGTTATTTTCAACACTCAAATTCTTTCTTATTACCGAGTTATTTTTTTTGGCCGGTTTCATAGTTACAGGGTACCTTTGGTTCTCTCTTTTCTGTTCTCATCATTATTTATTGCAGTCCTACTGTTTACATTGTTATTGTTCATTGTTTAGTAAATGGTTATGAATTTTTGCTTATTTTTTTAATTGTATCAATTCCCAATTACTTTGTGTTTGCATATTTGTAGAGATTATCAGTGGTGATATTTATTACACCTTAGTGTTGTAAGGGTTTAAGAGGGTTAGCTTGCAGTTTATTTATGTTCTTTATAGATAAAGGCTCACATAAAAAGTGGTTGATTTATGCCCAAAAGAGGACTTTCAAGCATCAAGACCTGTGCAGATGCCTCTAGGAATATTCCTCGTCAAGCTGTGCAGTCGTTCTTTAGTCAAAGAAGAGAGTTTTTTCATATAGCGAACAAACGTGGGTCTTAACTTATGGATAATTCTTTTAGCACCAGCTGTAAAATCTGTAAAAAGAAAAGAAGCAAGGAATTGGTGGCAACAAGGTAGGGTGATAGGCCTAGGTGGCAGCTGTTAACCTCCTTTGCGTTTGAGTTGAAGAGATGACACCAGCTTCTTCTTCACCGCCCTCGTAGGAAGACATGCTATGCTCGTCTCTCCGAAGCCGGTGTTTTTCTGCTTTGCCGTGTTGTGTTTGCTTACACTTTCGGGTGATTCTTGTGTGCTTTTTGCAGATGACACAAGAGTGCGATGACTGGCTGGAGACTCATGCCGTGAACTGGCAGTGGCAGGCATCACAAGAGGCAGGCACAGGCAACGATGTAGGGAACGTCTGCATGACAGGCACGGGCAACAGTGGAAGCGTGGTGGGAGGCGTGGGCGCGTAGCCAAGCGGGGGCAGGGTCACCGAGCAGACCGGTCCAGCCACCGTCGACACGGAGACGGCTGGAGTAGGGACTGCACCATATGCATGGTGCGTTCCGACAGTAGTCATCACACTCCCCGGCAGCACAGCGGTGATGGTAGTGGTGGTTAGAGCGTCGACCGTGTGGGTAGGGGGAGGAGGGATGGGTACTCCTGCTCGCACAGCAATGTTGATGTGCGTGAGAAGCGATGGCAGATCAGGCGTACCAACCATCCCGAGCGACTCCCATGCCTGACTCAAACCAGGTACGGATGCCAACCCTGCGGAAGACAAAGACGGATAGCCCCCCCACACACACCAAGGGATCAGCGACTCTAGGTGGGGAGGAGAACTAAGAGGAGCGTAACCTAGGTCTACCGATTTCGCCTCCTCTGTGACTGTGGATGCAGACACAGGGGACAGCAAGACAGACTCAGAACTAAGAATCGGCAGCAAGGGAAGGCCTTCGGGGCTCAGATACGACTGCGAAGGATTCGCAACCAACGGAGTCGAAAGTGCCGAAGACAGCACCTCCAACACCTTGGTCTCCTTACGCTTGTACCTGGGCCTGTGAGAACACCTATCTCGCTGCTCGGAGGACCAAAGTCTACACTCTTCACAAGGTTCGTCTACAGTACAATCAGAAGTGTCCTTGCTCCCTTTCCTACACTGTAGGCAAAGGGAGTGAGGATCCGAGTCCGTGCTACAGCGGAAGGTGCCACACTTTTTATCCTTACCAGGACACACCCGGCGCACAGGCTTATCAGAGTCATGGGTTTGTGATAACTCATCCATCATCACAAACACGCACAATTATATTCAAGAAAAAACAAACAGGAACAAACACACCATGAAAAGGCGAAGCTTTAGCTTCCAGGAAGGTCCGAGCAGAGAGCCAGGAAAACACGTCCGCTTCAGACAAGGCCGGAAAGTAAAGTGAATGCATGACGCCGGGCGGGTGGTAGCGTGGGTCCCCCACTGCAACCACCCAACAACCCGGCCCGTAGTTATACTACCACACTGCCTTGTTAAGTCTTTAGCAGCCAGTTCAGCTTCGCCGAAAGTAACCCCGTATAAGTAAAGGACCAAGGATTTGTATTTGTGTAAGAACAATCTATTTTTATGGAATAAGGCTTCTTGTGATTGATGGATTTGTATGAAAAATTTGTTTTAATTTGTAAAAAGATTAAGTATGAATAAGTCTGACTTGGTGTGGAGGAAAATAAGCTGTACCAGAACTTATATATAGGTGTTTATTTTCAATAAGGTATTACAATATAACTTGTTTATTTTCCTCATATTTACATATTAGTATTTACTGTTTTATTAACAGCAACATTATATTACATTCATAACCACACAATGGCGTTCATGACGAGTTGGAAAAATTACCTGTAATTGAACAAAGAAAAATAACTGCTGAAAGAAGGTACGACAGAATGACAGGTACAACATAATGAAAGTGAAATTAAATGTATTTCTATTGAAAATAATGGCCATATATGAAAGAACCACAATGCTGCTAATGGTTGAAAACTACCAATAAAACAGATACAATTTGGACTTAATTGAACTAGCTGGCTTCCATAAAAATAAAGTTACTCAAACTACCTTACTACTAGAGTTCACCTATACTTCAAACAATTAACTTCTCTACCACTATAAAGTAAATCATAAAAACAATTCTACTTCCTACACAGTTGTAAAGAAATTCTACCTCCCTAAACCAGTTCAAATTTGCTTAGGGCTTTCTGATGATTACCATATATTTTTATCCTTGCATAATGGAGCATTTTCAATTCTTAACTGGTGTCAGCGACCCAGGTAGTGTAGTTGCACCAGAAAACCCCTAACCAATCAAACAATCCTAAAGATATTTCTTTGTCCACAATTCAACAGTTGAAAGAAGATATACGTTTATATTGTAATCCTTTGAAATAGAAAGATCAGACATTTCAGCATCTTGTAATGCAATGAAGTTTAAAAAATTCCTTTTGTCTTTTCACATGCTATAATGGTCCCAGAGCAAAAGTCATATCTGACAATCTAATTTTTTTTTAGTTGAACAAAATGCTGCATGTGAGAGTGGTAAAATCTTTACACCAAAGAAAATTATTTTTTTTTTCCATCTAAATACATGTTTTTGTTAGAAAACTAATAATAGCTTAGTCTTCATATTAAACAACTGGAATTCCTATATACATCAGTATCACCTAAGTAGAAAAAATTAAATCACTTACAAATAACTACTACTACAGTAACCATAAAACATTACATCACTGCATTATAAAATAAATTCCACACTTCATTACTTATGAAACAATCTAAAACTGCTACTACATAAGGGATGTAGCACCTGATGCTAGTACAGTATACTACTTTACAATACAGTATGTTATTAACTGTTCAAAATAACAACCCAATGTTATGGAATGCTACTAAACAAAAATGACAGCTGTTGCCTCTGGCAAAAATTAACTGAAACTTTGTACGTAATAACAGAATAATTAATTCTTATAAATTAACAGAGTATACCAAGCAGAGAAAGAAATCTTTCAGTTCGGCTAAAATCACTATTCTAATACTGCTTATTGCAACTAAGAGATATGAGAAGTGGTTTCTGTGATGTAAGACCTGAAAATTTCCACATCATATATGTAACCAAAAATAATCTATTTTTGGTTAGTTATAAACCCATTGAAAACAATCTTATGGTACACATATACATATCATCAGCAGAAACTCTTTGGACTGTGAAGTTTAATCAATTAAACTAACATGTCCCTTAACAACATACTGTAACAACAGCTCCACTGCTTTTTTTTTTTTTATAGAATTTAGCTTTTCTATCAATGTGGAAATGAAGTACCCTGATCTAAAAACTCCTACTATGAAAATTTCCTGTTATCAAGCAAGACCTACAGTATGTCTTCAGAGTACAATCAAGTAAATTTATAACAAAGAATATTTTACTGCTTCCAAAACACATTATACACATACTAGATCACAGATAATTTAGGTGAACTCAAAATTGATGGCAGTTTCATGATGGCCCTGCAGAGTATTCTGCCTTCAACATGGAATTAGAATAGCCTGCATGCCTCAGTAACACATTCATCCCAAAAGATCGAGTCCTCAAGGGTTGGCACTATATAAGAAGTAAAAATTAGTTCTTGAATTAAATTTGTAATGTAGCTCTTAAATAAGAAATGGGCAAGTATAGACGACTGATGTTCCCGATTTTGCTTTTATAAATGTAGCTACTACACAAAAAACAAAGAAAACAAAACACTAAAACTGCTGTAAGCTGTGAGCCCTGCAAAAGAAAATCACAAGGTATAACTGCAACAGTGCACACACCATTCATACTGTGCATTACAATTTCTCATTATTTACCATGCATTAGTGATTTTCATTGTTTTGTAACTCATTCCCATACAGACTAAACATCAATTACACTCTGACATCCAGGTACTTAAATTGAAACACTGCAGTAACAACAGCTTACTAAAACTCAGATTCACCTGCTCTACCATAAATTTTCATTCAAAATCTCCTAAATTCACATTTCCAATATGACAAAGATTTGGAGAAAGATGTCACAATAATCACAGTTGATAATTTTAACCTTGAGACTATAGTGCAAATAGACACATCTGGTCACCTACCATGTAAATTATGTTAAATACAAACGATGATAGTCATTTGCACCAAAGGCTGCATTACACTTGGGGCACTTTCTTTGTCTTGTTTCATATCGTGTGCGTAAGCAATCAAAACAGAAAACATGAAAGCACTTGACCAGTACAGCATCCTTCCTTTTGACCTGAAAATAAAAGAAATTCTGGTGAGAAACTGCCAAAAACATCAATTCACTCATCACAAGGTATGAGAAAGCTTTAAGTGGGCCATATTCATCGTAGAAGACAATGCTAGTGGGTACATTTTATTCATACAAGACTAAATTCTCAAACAAAACTCTGATCTGTATACTTGTTAAACATGTAAATTTGTCTAATAAAAGACTGTAAAGCTTAACAACTGCTGGAGGTGGCTTAGCTTAACTTAAAGAGTTCCAGACACAAGCATGAAAATGTATTAAAAAAAAAATAGCATATAGCAACACCATGAGAACCTTGGCATACACATGAGTGGGATAAATATCTTTCTGAACACTGGCAGTAATTATAAACATGCTTTTCACATTTTTTTTTTTAGAAATATTTATAAAATAAAAGAATAGACAAGAAACAGGTAAATGAAGTTAACAGGGTATCAAGAAGTCATCAAATAAAGCATCAATATTAGGCAATTTAAAACTGCAAAAGAAAGACGTACAGTACAATAGTAGTGGTGAGTGACACTAGAAGGAAGCAAGATGGCAAGCTTTGGCAGAGAGGTATACAAGATATGGATAACAAGATGGTTGAGAGGAAGAGAATCAAAATTTATGTACAACACAAACAAAGTTGGAATGTTGAAAAAAAAAGGCAAAGGGCAATACAGTATTACAGATATTACAGTTAAAAAAAAGGGAATGACTGAACAAAGGAAATATTTTTGAAATTCACCAAATATAGAGAATGAAAATAGATAAGTATTAACAGATATTACAGTTAAAAAAAAAAAAAAAAAAGGAATGACTGAACAAAGGAAATATTTTTGAAATTCACCAAATATAGAGAATGAAAATAGATAAGGTTAACACAAAAGGGACCTTATAGTTACTGTATCTGTACAGGTCAGGAGAGCCTTTGGAGATCTAATAATTAGAAAACCTCCTGACCATCAGGAATAGCTAAGTGATATGCTAAAAGGAACTAGAGAATCAATCGCTGATGAGCTGACCAAAATGCTGTCCAGTATATTAAAACCCATTAAAGGAAGAAATGGGCCTAAAAGAATGACAGTAATAAACAAAAGGAATGCACAATGAGAACAGTACAGAGAAATAAGTAGTCGTGGAAATGCTGGAAAGGTTCTGGGGGGAAAATGGGTTATATTGACATAAGGATAACTTGATCAAGATTTCCTGATTGTTTCCAGATGCTTGAACATCCAAAAAATTTTTCTTTTGCTGTTTCCTGAAAACTTACTTTTTTTTTTTTAAAACTACATGCTTAGATCTCCAAGAAGGCTGAAACAAGACTTGTGTTTATTTAGTATTAGTTGTAGAATAAGTGGTAAAAATTTGAAGCAAATCTCTTCAATCAAAAGGAAGAGACAGTGGCTAGCTGAATGCATTCAGTTTACACAAAACTCATTCCTACAAAGCCTCCTGCTTCCATATCTGCTTGCAGTAGATGACAAGCTCATAAGAAAAATCGAGAAAATACAGTACAGGAGAAATAGCCAGAAATATCCAAATTATTACAACTGAAAAGACATAGACAGAAAGAATTCTGATGAGAATGCAAACATTCACACACCACCTGGTGGGAAAACAAGTAATTATAGACAATACATCTGGATCAGCCAAGTGTTATTCTTTTGTTGATTTTGAATGACAATAGCACCTAATGGCGGAAAAATGTAATCCGACTTTAACAGTGGGTAAGACTCATTCATCCCAAATAATATAATGTTTATGGATTTCAGGAGGTAGGAAGAGGCTATTTACTATATGTAAATACTGCTAGCAGTCTTTATCAAATTTTGCTAGGTAAAAGTATTCCTTTTAAATGGTACTGTATACACATTTGCATCCCAGTATGTTGGGGAGTGATATTGATGTTTACTACTATATACAACCGTAATTTTTGTGACAGTAATGTAATCTATTGATGCTCAAACTGCTGTATGTGTAGGTAGGCAAATTTGAGTAATTTTGGAGTACTGAACTCTACACATTCTGGGCATTTGCATTTTTTGCTCAACGGAGGGCCCCTCAGAACCACTATTCATGGATTTAAGGACCTATGTATACAAAGAAATGAGATGCTGGGCTGTTACAGTGAACACATATGTGAATGAGGACAGCTGCATGAGTAGAGATGATAAAGAAGAAAGTTACAAAACACAATAAAAAAAATTTCACTGACTCCTTCCATTTACGGATAAACCATATTACTTATGTAGAATTTAAAATTATCTACTGCCATGATGGTCAAGCAACAAACACTGGAGTGTTGGGTAAGAGAGGAATTGCTATACAGTACTTATAAAAAGGTAAGTAGCCTGCTAAAAGATAATTTCTTAAAACTATTTACAATATATACAAATCAATGTATTTAATACCATAAAAACTTACTTTACATGACGGACAAGTAAGGGTGTCCTTGTAATCCCTAATTTCTTCCATGAGAACTTCATCGGCTCTATCCACCATTTCAAACTTCTTTGCTCTCTCTACTTTGCGTCGCAAGCTTGCAACCTCCTCCTGTAATGATTAAAACAGTGAATATTAAGGAAGCTAACCTAAAATAGTCACTACTCTCTTACAAATAAAAATAAGGTGAAACAATAGTCAATATTACATTTTCATCCATAGGAACACTATGATTACTATACTTGTTAGGAAATTGTAGTTTTATTTTCCTATTGAATGCACAAATCTTCAGGCTTAGTAGTTTCTAAAAATATCTAGCAACAAAATTTTCCACTGAGAATGCTAGTCAAGAAATTATTCAAAATGCCTGCAAAACAGTACTTGAGATCAGAGTAAATAAATTGGTATGTATCTTCATATACACAGTATGTACATATGCATAGGCACATTCACTCAAAATAATTCTGCAACATTTCCCAAAATTTTTTGAACAGCTTAAAAGTACTAAATGGCAACTTCACAGAATGACTTGATGGTTGGTTAAATATGTATTAATTTATCAGCACCTTCAGTTCCTTTCTTGCCTACATATTTTGTGACCCATCATATTTCACTCAGCAATAGGAGTAGAGCTTGGCAATAGACTTTGCCTTGCTCAACATCATTACCTACTTGAATTCTATAGGTAAGGAGGCATGCCATCCAACTTCACCCTCCTTCAAGTTTTATGCTAAACACAGGGATATCTAATAAAATAATTTTGAAGGGCTTCTAAAGCACTGTAAGTCACTGAACTACTGTTATCAATAAATAGTTTGACCAGAATGTTGAGTTAACATTCTCTCATATGGATATCCATACAATACAGTAATAATTTTTAAAACTTTCTTCACACATTATTAATGATTTTGCCCAACTGCAAGCTAATGTAAGTGTTCTGAAAATGTTTAAGGCTAAACTATGATGTTTGTTAGGTTGGGTGTATTAAAATTAATTTTCATATTACAACATTTTCTACCTGTGATATGTTTATTGGAATGTAACTCTATAATAACCTAAGGAGCACTTGTTCATTTAAGTTACATCTATAAACTGCTGGAATAAGGTGCATGTGAGGCTGCTACTAGAACCCTTTTTGCTTAACAAATTAGATACATATTTGCAGGAAGTGAAGTGAGCAAAAACAGTTAATATTATAAAGAAAAAAAAAAATCAAACACACCTGTATCCTCCTGTACTTGAATGCTTCTTGTTCTAAGGCCATGGTTTTTTCAGCCACAACTTGTTGAGCTTCCTTCATCTGAGCATGATACTTCTCTGGAAAAAAAAAAGTAACCAACTTATAATAGTAAAGTACATAGACTTTCAAATCATGGTGTATCATAAAACAAACAATACTACCTAACTAAAATTATTCAAAAGAAAATTACCTCAACCTGCACCTTTGTGTATTGAATTCAACACATGAATTCTAAATTTTATGTACAGTAAACATTTCTAAGCCCCTGTATTCATAAGCTTTCAGATATCTCCAACTGAGACGGATTCACTAACATCATTTCCATTCTAACTGTGTAGTCTAATTGAACTGCTTATGAAAGACTATTATAATGATTAGTCTTAATAAGTCCATATATTGCATGTTTTCTAGAAAAGCCACATTGAGGTTAGACTATCTTATTTTCGTAGAGCTGTTTGTTATTACCACTACCAATAGGCCAGTTCTCCACTTCACAAAGGGTCTTCTTAGACGAGGACGAGAGAACCAATTTAAGGAGTCAGAGAGTGTCTGAAGACTCATCATAAAGGATGAAGCTGAAGGCGTAGAGTCGCAGGTGAGAAGAACTCCCAGAAGTTCTGAAGCAAAAACCTCAGAAGGGACACGTAAGGAGTCGCTGGAGAATCTTGATCAAAATCCTCTTCCTCCAACGAAACAGGCGCCTTAGCAGTTGATGGTCTGTGCAGAATGCTGTCCAACTTGCACTGAAGAGGGGGCCAAAGCTGGATCCAAACTCGAGGAAGACAGATTCATCGTCCAACTGGACAAAGCTGGGCCTGACGCTTAAAGCAGACGTCGATTCGCTGGCTGGTTCCCTCGAGGCACTGGCAGCAGGAGGACTGGATGAAAATCGACAAGGCAGAGCCCTTGAGTGAGCGGATGCATCAAGGAACTCGGGTGCTGCAGGAAGCTTGGCTGCTTCAGGGCGCTCAACCGAAGGTAGACATTCAGCTAATACAAGGAGCTCAGCCACCACTGGGGACTCAAACGCATAAAAAGTGCTCATCAAGTACAGGGCGCTCGGCCGAATCTGGGCGCTTAGATGAAGAACTGCGTTGTTCACGTGAAGCAGGGCGCTTGGAGCCTGAAAGTGAGCGCTTCTTAAATGACGAGGAGTGACTATATACTCGTTTCATTAACCGGGTATTGCAGCCTTACCAGAAACTAGAAGAACTAGTGTCTGACATAACTAAACTAGCTACCAGTCAAAATCAGTATAACAGTCTAAACTAGGAAAACTATTAAACAACAGTGCCGAGAGGCTACCATACAAAAAATACCTCACAGGATGGGAAGAAACCCAACAAATTTCAAAACCATGGTGCTCAGTCAACACAAAACTAAAGAATCGCTACCAAAAAATTGAAAATTTAAGCTCCCGTTCGAGTAGAAACTCTTAGCTAAGTAATTACTGGGTAAGTTAAGTTACGTACTTATATAAAAACATGTATTATATACTTAATTCATAAGCAGTTTAACATTAAATACTGTATACCGACTCTCAAAGAACTATCTTATCTAACAAATAAAAAAGGTTAAAGACTAAACTGAAAACATTAAAAGACTAAGAACATTAGAACATTATTTCCATACGGGTTTTGTCTTTGGGATGACATTTAATCAGTTATCCTGTTACTAGCCATTTACACACTGGTATAAGAGTAACTATATTTATGTCTGATCAGGAAGTGAAGCATTCAGTATATTCTAATTACAGTAGTTATCCTGTTGCTGTCAATTTACATAGTACTGGTGTAGTATACTTGTACAGTATAAGGAATTTACAAAAAGTTTAGTTTTTGCAGTCAAGCATTTATAAGTAATAGAGGTTTGTGATCAAAGCTTTTAGCTGTTGGTAATTAAAACCCAAGATAAGTTGCTAAGAAGGATACAACCTTGAGGGACAACACTGTTAGTTTGTGTATTTTAGATTGAAAATTGAAAAGAGGTAGCCCATAACTGAAATGCATTATGTTTAGTTATAAACAATACTGAGAATTGCTTACAATTATTTGTGTAACAGTCCAGTACTTTCAAAATCAGAAATATCCATGGACAGCAGTATCAAATACCTCTTGGATATAACAAAACCCGTTTAAGTTACCAGAATACATAAAAAAAAACTAAGTGGGACAATACAATGACTGCTATTGAAGAATCAGGAAAATTTTCTTTGAAAACTTTTCAAATGTACAAAATGAATTAATAAAACATTCCCAATCAAAACAGCACCCAGTGCTCATGAAGGTTAAATAGATTTCAGCTCAAATACCGTACCTCCCTTTAAGAAGGTTTCATTTAAAAGAGTTGATATTATCACACAGTTACAGATCATTACATGCTTTTATAAGATATCAGGGCAAAAGAGCATGAAATGTGATCAGGAAACAAAAAGTCCTTTACCTAAATGCAGTTTGAGATCTGCTGCTGACTGAGCAGACTCTATTGCTTTCCTTTTATGCATTTCTAAAGCCTGTTGACGAAGAGTTAATTCTTTCTCAACAGTTGCTAAGCTGTTCTGAAGTAATCTTTCCTTCTCCTCCAATTTACGGACAACCTGATTTTGTGCTTCAACTTGTGTAGCTAAGGTATTTGTCTGAAAAAGATGAGAATAAAACAAATTATTTCACAATCACCACAAAATTTAGTTTGGGCTTCTCCCAGTTCTTAAATTTACTCATAATTCTTCATTACGACCCATTAACCATACAATGCCTTTCCTCTGTGCAATGGAGCCATGCAACAACTTTCACCATACAAGATCCAAGTGGCCCTTTTTATTGTGCATTACACCTCAACTACTAGTCATTCTTCTATGATACTCCATGGGGCTACACACTCTGTTGAGCTCTCCAATGGTATAAATGTCAATTTAACAGAGACAAAAATCAGAAACAAAATTTACTCACTTACTTCTCACACCGACATGAGCAACTGACTACAGCAGTCAGCACTAGGAATTCTTGACTGACAATGTATCCACAATCATGTGTTGGAGCAGCCCAGTTTCATCTGACCCAAAGAGACTGATGCAAAAGCATCATTCTAGTCTAACGGAGAATGAAAAATCACTTCATTGATAAATTACCCTGTCTGGAGGCCAAAACAGGTGAAACTTCATATAGCACCAATCCAGTGGCTGACCATTCTAGGATCATCTTAGCATCCTCAGCCTGAGATCATCACCAGATTTTGTCTCTTTGAAATAAAGTCAGCCAACTTCAGAAGTAAAAGGTAAAAGTTATGCTTTTTTACTCAGTTATCTCGCAGCATTTGTGCCCAATGCCACCAGTTCTACTGTGCCATATGAAAATCTACAATCTTCCTTAGAAAGGAGTTCCGAAGAAGCACAACTGCTAGAAGGTAAATATCCTGTGAGCAAATGCACAGTTTAACCCTTTCACTTATCAACACCTGAAGAAAACGTCATCCAAACTTAAGTCCTTCGAGTATTGATGACTTGTGCAAACGTCAAAAAAAATAAAGATAACAAACCAATAAACAAGATGAGGATCATTTTCAGCAAGTATTCCTGATATTTTTTATACATATGTAACATGAATTTTTATTTGTTTTGTATAGTTTAAGATTAGATTTTTATTTTATAATTACATCGTTCATGTTTTCTGCAAAAGAGAGAGAGAGAGAGAGTTATTCTATAATTAAATTATATACTTTTCTTTTTTGCATGTGCACAAGAGATTTTTTATGCATATGCAACATATGTTTATTTGTTGTGTATAAATTTAGATTTTTTTATTCTATAATTACATAGTTTATCTTTTTTGAGCGAGAGAGAGAGAGAGAGAAATGAACACATGACTGAGCATCACTTATTTTATGGAAAATACGATGTTACTTGGAATAATTGCAACTTTAGCACTGCAAAACTACGTAATTCATCTTTATCGCAAATAGTTTTTTGGCAATTATTTTGTTTTGAGAGGAAAGTGTATGGTTTTTCTACTCATTATTCCAATATGTAAAGTTATTTTGGGGGCTTTTTTATACTACTGTACAGAACAATCATTCAGCTGCAAAATGAAACAAAACTGAGCAGTCTACCTTGAAAACTGAGAGCACTATGTGTCTTTGAAAAAAATAAGGTACAGTACAAGGAGTTTTCTAGGCATCCCGCATGACAGACTGGCACTTCTCTTACAGAAAACGTTAGGCTTCTGTCATTCTTTTTCCATATTTTACTTTTTATATCACGATATGTGCCACAGAGAAACGCGCGAATGTGTGAGTCCGCGAATCGTGAGAACGCGAATACGGGGGGTTACTGTACGTATTCATATATCATCTTGAAGCTCAGGGACATAGACTGTTTTCTTCCAATTCTCCTGTGATATTGTGGATAATTTCCTCAACTTCCATTTCTGATTTTGATTACTTTGTTGGACTTCAGTTTTGTGCATTGGTTTGAGATTTCTGGTTCTGTTGTTCATATAAGAGATGGTGATTCTGACCACTTTATTTAAACTGGTTCACACATTTCCCCTGTGTGATCATTTGACCAACATTATGCAGTGGCATTTTTTGTTGCATCCATATTTACTTTTGCATGGTAAGGGTTTGGGTAAATATGGTCTTACTTCTCTATTTTAACCCAAATTTAAATTTTCAATTAAAAATCTTGTCATTAAAATTTTATTTTTACTTTTAAAGAGGTTTCTTTATTTTCCTCTCTGGAATGTAGATTTTACAACCATGCACATTACTGTATCTTGTCAAGTCTAATAAAATGTTTTTTTTACCCTTTCGAAGCACAGGAATGATCTCCTCAGTCATCAAAAGGGTCTCGTCATCCATGACATGGAACTGATCTCAACAATCATTCTTTTGCTCCTAGTTAGGCAGCTTGTAACAGATAACGTGCTTCGCTTGTCATTTTAGGGAGCTTTTTTTCTATACTCTTGCGTCAAATGGCAACATTTGATTTCCAACAGGATCATCTAAGGGCAAGGGCTAGGCCATCATAACCCTCAACATACTGTGGGAGAGGAGGTTCTCTTGATGATGAAGTAGTAAAGAGGCTTTTATTTGGAAATCACAATGATAGTAGTGAACCTGAACTATCTGACAGTTCTGATAGTGACAGTAGTGAATATGATGTTTATTATATCACAGTTATAGAGAAACCTACCTTAGACAATTTTTTACTTCAGGTTTTATCAGAGATCATGAATCAGGGGAAAAGACAGAGGATGATGTAGATTTGTCAAGCACCAGCGGTGGTGAGAGTCAACAAAGAAACCGTGATACAGTTTGCGGATGGAAGACCACCGGAGAATCAGTTCATAAAAAATTGGTGCTCTGAATCTTGTATTGGAGATATGTTCGCATTTTCTACAGAAAGCCAAGTCTATTTCCTTTTTTTTTTTTTTTTGAAAGAGATTTTCCAGATGAAATTTTTGGCCAAGGGCAAACGTTCTAAGTTTGTAATCAAGATTTTCAAACTGAATAACAAAAATGGTGCTAATTTACACTGAAATGAATCACCAATAAAAGCTACATAACTCAGTATTTGAATAACTACCTACACATCATTTGCATATTTCATCGCTTTACTATAATAAAACATTCTATCATACGAGTAAAGTGTAACATTATAACAGTAATGAAAATACCAAAGAATCAAAGTACAAATACAAAAGGGAGAAAATTGGTCAGCTGCATGATTAACAGGATACTGATCTTGTTACTAGTAGCGATAACAAGCTCACAGAGAAAGGATCAAGTAGGTTCATCTTAATTATTTGGCAAAAATGATTGTATACTATAATCTATTCATTATGTCATGTTTCATTACTTTTATCTTTTGAATTATGTATAGATTATATAGCATGGTATGACTCTAATTTTAGGCAGCTGCTTTGACCAACCATGTTTTGCTTTTACTTGTCTAAAAGTCTTTTCAATTGTTGAATGCCTGCCTATTTAATAAGTAGTTTTCAAGTTTTAGATAAGATGCTATGGGTCAAGGGCGCATCCTGCCTGAATTTAGTTTTTCTTATTGTTTGTAACACAAGGTTCTATTACTTGAAATTTATTTTTTGTTTGATTAGAAGAATCCAAAGGAAGAATCAAGAATATAAGTATTTCAGGATGGGTTTCCTCTGTCTGTGAGGAGCCTAAAGGGGAGCAGCAATGTGGGTTCCCTCTGTCTGTGAGCCTAAAGGGGAGGAGCAATGTTACTACATTTAAGAAAGCAGCTGTCATGGGTGAACCACCTACAGCCCTTCCTTCAATGCCTAAAAGGTCATCAGTCAATAAAGGTTTGACAGTAAAGTTCCCCCTCACTCGGACAAGTCAGGTACTCCAGTTTTATAGGTGGGGAGGCATGCTGTCCAATGCTATCCTCCATCAAAATTTTCAAGGGCGTAACCCAAATCATTTTAGTCTTGCTCATAAAGAAAAGAACATTGTTACCTAGAGAAAAATTTTAGGTCAGCAGCTGATGCACAAGGTTTCCAGGACCTTGATGTCTTTTGTTATCAAAGCACTGGGAGACTGCCTCTTACCTGTCATCCTATTAGGACCCCCAAAGCAACAGCAATGGGGCAAGGATCTGGAGGAAATTAAGATAAAGCAATGCAGCTGGGCCAAAAAACCTTAAGTATCAGCTAATTTCAGCATTAACGTGTGGAAAACCTGCTTTTCAGTATAAGCAAGACAACAGTCTTTTTGAAAGGACATAAAACCACATGGAATTAAATAATAAAAAGTCAGGCAAGATTAAACACAGCATGAAATTCAAGGATAATTAATCTAATGAAGTAAAAAAAGCCGCACAACAATTAGAAAAAATTAAAATCAAAATCACCTGTTCCTGTAAAACATTTCGTTCTTCATTGGCTAACTGATGGATTTGGTTTGATTTAATACGCTCCGACATAAGCTTGAAATTAGCATCATCCTTCTCTCGCAACTGCTGAATGAGTCGAATATTTTGCTCCTGCATATCTTCAAATGCTTGTCCAGTAACTTCCATTTCATTCAGCAGAGTTTCTTCTTCCTACAAATTTGAAGAGGTATAAATGTACTAGTTTAAATATAATTTACATGTTTAAAATGCTGCTAATTTACCAGCTACATTTATATTAGAGTTGAAAATGAGCTCTAATATTTGCAGTGTAGATATTCCAGTCAACAAGCTTTTCAATTTATTTTTTCACCTGTTGCATAATATTATGTACACAATAAGTTCACTTTCTCACAAAATTAAATCAACAGATTTTGTATTTATTTTCAATCAAACTATACTAATTGGCAACACAGACACCAAAAACATTTTTTTTAAGCTCTCAAAGCTTATCTTGTTATGATAACTACAATTAAACAAAATAATGCAAATTGCATCCAATATAATTTCTTCCATTGATTCTTCACTTTCTATCCATTTCAAATATCTGATCACTATAAGCGTGAAACTAGAGCACGTCTCCCTTTCAACATATGAAAAAAGAATGGGTTCCATGTGCAGGCTCAATGACTATTCAGTTAATAAAAAAATTGGCTGGAGTCAAGCATTTAGCATTCTCATTCAATTTAGCTTAGCTATAGCGCTTGTTAAGGAATGTACCAATTTTATGACTCAGATAATAATAATAATAATAATAATAATAATAATAATAATAATACTAAAAGTGTAACCAGCCAAAGTTTAGACAAAGAAAAAATTGCTAAGCATTGAGTAAATGAGGTTAATTTAAGGATACAAGCAATAAACTTTGACTTATTGCATGAAATCCTTAATAACAATGAGGTTGAAGAACAGAATATACAGTACACAGATTTTTGTAATTGTTGAAAATAATCTCAGAGAATTTTATCATGGCCTCAACAAACTTTGTGACAAAGGGGAAAAATTAGATGGTACTGTGTACAGTTTATACCTTGATTTTACAAAAGTGTCTTCAAAGACAAACTGTTTGTGGGCAAATACGTGGTTATACTGGATGCATACATTGTAATATTAAGTAGTTTAACAAAACCACTGGGCTAATTTAATTCTTACAATGATGGCCTGAAGGATTAGTCCTTATTTTTAATAACGACTAATCTTTCAGGCCAGCCCTGTAGGAACTGGTCTGATGAGGTTTAGATTCTATTTATCAAACAGCAACTCTTGAAAAATTTAATTATAAGTGGGTGAATTGAAAATGATGGATATTCTGCAAAATTTCTTAAAACTGATTTTTTCCAAAACTTGACATTTGTAGCCAATTATATTTAGGACATCACATAAAGCATGTTACACTACGAAGTGTTACTCCACAGACTATACATTTAGGGACTGAATTATGTGGGATACTCAAACTTCTATCCAATCTGCTGATAAAACCACTAAGGCAAGAATTATACAGTATAATATGGTGAGTATGCCTCTTGCCAAATCTTAAAAGTCAAATTTTCAAGACAAACTTTCCCCTTTTGATCCCTCACATTATTTGTATAATGCCTATACTTAAACAATTATGAAAAATGTAATTAATTAAGAAAGTCAATTAAAAAATGAAGCTTCTCTCCCTCTAAAACAGTATTTTGATAGTGTAGCCACTGTTCGTCCTCAAGAAGTTACACTCTCAAGGTTCCCCCACCCCAAGGGCTTCCTAAGAAAGACCAACCAATCTCACAGCATTCTCTTATGGTTAGTTGGCCTCGACCAGAATAGTGCTATTTGGCAGTGTGATAGAATATAAAGGACTCAGAGCAAGAGGGCCTATCTCCTGTCATACAACGACCACCTAGGTTTTTCCTTCATCCTACGCACACACATATCCTACACACACACATATGTGACAACAGTGACTGTATCAGGGGTCTTCCTCATTACACTCTGGTCTGTCACAGGTTCATATGTCTCCAGTGTTTGACAGTGCATTTGTCGATCATCATAATACCACTCGAGCTAAGTACTGTAATAGTTTCAAAACCAAGTGAAAAGTTTCAGTTCTTTAAAATTTTAATGGGTAGGCTTATATTTGTTAAAATTGGGAGCCAGCAGGTATCCTACAAGGCAAGAAGTTAGGTGTAGATTGCTAAGCTAGGCTGTAAATGCTGTGCTGTTTTTTATAAAAAAGAATAATTAGCATTAATGCAACAATAAAAGACAATTTTGTTTATTGAAACTCATAAGTCAGTGACTTTTTAAACACTGATGTACAGTATAATTTGAGGTTACTGAAATGGTAAATCGGGTTAGTCAAACTTCATGTTTACAAAACATAGCCTTCACAGTACAGTAGTTCCCAATCATGTGTGACTTACGGGCCTTGGTGTTTACTAAAGGCCAGTATTTCCTTTGTAATATTTTATAATCAAACTAAATAGATTTTGTGATATAGAAAGGGTCTTTGGTTCCGTCTCTCTCCTGACTGTCCCTCCCTGCCTCTGCTTTGTCCTCCCTCTCTTGAATGCCACTGAACTACTCATCACAGAGGCTTTCAGTTGAATTGTAGGCCGAGAAATCGGCAAAAATCCCAGGTTAGAGCCCATTTTTTGAACTATGAAGAAGTCCCCTACATTCCACTCTCCTGGCCGGAAATGCCCCGGGCCTGTTAAACAATAGCTCCCCCGCCTTCAGCCCCCCTACTACAAGAACACACCCAGATTTTCCCCACCTCTGTGGGGTAGTGTTTGCGAGTTCAGATCAGAGAGGTTATGGGTATAACAGAGCGCAAGCCGCGCAAAGGGGAGCTAGGATCATAATAAAATTTCAGCAGTTTAACAACATAACCTAATTAGGAAGGCTTTTCCAAATTCTATGAACTTCTATAAACAAATACTGTACTACATAAGAGGAAGAGCACAATATGTAATTTAAAATGAAAAACTTGTTTTTACGGTGGTGATAGTCTCATATTTGTTTTATTCTCCAGTGCTTATACTGTATTCTCTATTCTTCAGCCACTTACATTCCCTTAAAACTATTTTGGTAGAGTACATAATTTTTCATTTTGAATACTTGAACTCAATGTATTCAAGTAATCAAAAAACAAAACAAAAAAACAAAAATATTTTAAAAAGTATGCAGGTGATACCTGTTTCTGAGCTGCCACTTGTCTCTGCAATTGGTGAACAGATTCATCGAGCTGTTTAATCTTACGAATTGCCTCTTCATCCGCAAGTTTCTTCCGTTCTTCTCGTTTGCTTTCTTGAAGTTTTTTGACCTATAATTACAATACAATTTTTCCCAGTTAATAACAATACTTGACTGATTGTTGAGAAAAAATAACTCGAGCCAGAGTAACATTTTACTATACTTGTTTTTCACTTCTACTAAATCAATATACAGAAATCAATACAAATGCTGTACTGTATTATAAGTTCCTTAGTATTATAGAAATATTTACACTACTATATAATAAAATGTATAACTGCAGGATACAACAAAAATGGAAATAGTTCTAGCGACATACCTGGGCTTTAAGTTCCTCTACTTCCTGTCTCGCTTTCTTTTCTGCTGCCATTAGCTGTACTTTATCTCGCTGTTCCTTTCCAACACCCTTGTACATATCTAGCAGCAGTTTCAGTTCACGATATTCATTGACTGCCTTTCTGTTTGGAGCACATAAACTTAGATTAAAAAACAGTGGTTTTGGAGAATTTGGAACTGTTAAAAATTTATGCCAGACAAACTCTGTTAAGAAAAGCTCACTTCAGCTTCCAGCTTATGAGCTAAAAACAGCTCTTTACAAAAACAAAATAAAAAAAAAAGTATAAAAACAAAATAAAAAAAAAAAGTATTACTAATTCTCACTACAATTTATATCTGTGGCCAGTGACCTGGTTATAATGGTAAGGAAAATTTGTGCAAATTTTTTTATATGTAAAACAAACCAATGCACGTGACTCAACTTATTGTGTAAGCATCTTGGAAGACAATAAAGTTTTAGACGGTAAAATCCCATAGAAGAATAATTGGAAATAAAACTGTATTCTTACTTGTGTTCTGATTTCAGGTTCCGAATAATTTCACTCTCTCTGGAATCTTTTGCAGGGGGAGCACCGCTGGCTTGCTTGCTTATATTTGCATCTTTACTTTCTTTACCTTCTTTTTTTGCTTCCTTTTTGATCTTTTCATCTTTTTTGTCGGTTTCATCATTTTCCTGTGACGAGACGCCAAAATTTAAATACAAGACAAATGCTAAATATATATTTTGCACAACTTATGCAACTTAAATCTTTCAAATACAATCACAGCTACCACTGAGTAACAGTCGAAAACAGCAGTTTCATTTTACAAGAGATGTTGCTAAACAAACAGAAAACATAACCATTCCTACTTGGAATGTTTTTGCACTGTAACAAAGACACTAATCTGAGAAACAGTATCAAGCCTGAAATACCTTGGTTTCTTCTTCAGCCTCCTCCTTCTTAACATCCAATCCCTCTGAGGATTTATCTTCTCCACTTGGACCACCACTACTGCTCCCTCCCCCTCCTCCTGATGGTGTCCAAGTTTGTTGGTTAGTAGCTGTGGCTGGGCCAGATGAATCACACGATTCACTGCCTTCTTCTTTAACTGCCTGTCAAAAAAAGGTAATATCTACATAAAATATTCAATGAAATAATATTGATCCAACAGACTGGTTTGTATCATAAGAAGAGCCATAATTAAATGCTGACTAACCATAAGAAATCTATGCATTCAACTCTTGCATTTACAGTTTTCGGTTTTTGGAGTAGGTTAATCACAAAATTGTCACCAATAATTAAATAGAATGCTTTTTGAGCATTGTGACAATCCTTGTAAACCTAAATGTGATGCATAGGCCAAATAAATAAAGTAAGCTAAAATGTTTAAGTGAGCTATAATACAGACTGTATTTAGCCTATGTTATCTCTAAAATCCAGTACTGTATACACAAATTAACTATAAGTAACACTTCAAAATGAAGTCACACACACTCTCGAAACTCAGAAACCTCAGACAACTTTGTCTCTATCAAAGAAAAATGTGCACTAAGGTAAAGCTGCACACAATGTATATAGATTAACTAAAATCAACTATAAATAGTTAAAATAACATTATTCCCTTTACAAACAAGAATAGTTTTACAACTTTACTATAATTCACAACAGCTGCAGATCTGCATATTTTGTCGGGGATTCTCAACACTGTCCTAGCTCTCAGTCTCACTCATAAGTTATCTTATGCTACAGTTACCCACAAATACGTCAAATAGTAGACTGTGATGTAAGTGCATAATAAGGAAATGTCAAATCTTGCAGCTGTTGCAGCATGGAAAAAACACTGCAGCACGTACAATAAGCTTTTCTTTCTGACGTGGATACACCTACTTGTCTGTCAGTGCAGAATTGCTGTGAAAATGGGGTCCCAATTGACTTGAATACAATTTGAGAAAAGGCAATGTCCTTATACAAATCCTTAAGGCAAGTAGAATGCAAAATCTAGCTAGCTCTGCAGACTTTAAGGCAAGCAAAGGCTGGTTTGATCATTTCAGGGGGTGGTTTGGACTGTGAAATGTAAAGAACCTTCTGCCAACCAAGAGGGACCTAAGTAGTTTCCCGACATAATCTAGACATTTCAAGAGGAGCATGGATATTCAATGTACAAGGTATTCACTGCCGATAAAACTGCTCTGTTCCAGAAAACAAATGGCGCAAAGGGCATTCAGTAGCCCTGAAAGCGGTCATGCACCAGGTTTGAAGGCAGAAAAAGTGTATTGCTGTTATTTAGTGCTAACACTATCATGTGTTCACAAATTTGCTTTAAGGGGATAAGATAAATTTGATCAACTGTCAGTCTTTTGGACGTATAACTTTACCAATTCAAAATAAAAAAAAAATATACAAATTCCCAACTGCATGAATTAAATACAAAAATGTTAAACCATAAATTCTAGTATACAGTATATTATATTATAGCTCCAGTAACTATAAACACATATTGTTAATCAACAAAGACAGGAATTACCCTTTTAAGACAAAACACTTGACATCCTGCATAGAATACTCGAATTGGATGATTAAACACAAAGAAAAAAAAGGATACACCAATTTGTAATATAATTTTCTGAAACAAAGAAAACATCAATCTGATTATTCAGTTAGAGCAAACTATACGAAACGTACTGTATTTCGAACAAGATTACCTGCTCTTTCATTCCATCACCACGGTCACTACTAACACTATCTTGTCTCTCACTGACGCTGGCGCTTCGCTGCCTGACAGCAAGTTTTTGGTGGAGCTCTTCAATTTCCCTTTTTAACTATAAAAGTAAAAAAGTGGTTATTAATGTGAAAACTACTGCTTACCAATCATTACCAAATATAACATAAAATTAAATTTCCTTACTTTCAAAACAAAAATGGTACAAAAACTGACACAACTCTTGAACGTTTCAATTTCCAATGCTAAATAAAAACTCACTTCATATCCTGCAATTTCAAAATACTTAAATAGTGGCTCACAACATATATATGCATAAAAATCTTTAACATATTTTAAAACTACCAGAAAACAAATCTGACAAGGCAAAAAAAAAATAAATAAATAAAAAAAAAATAAAGTTTTAAAGGAATGAAACCAACGCCTTATGATTTGCATTTTGAAAAGCAGATCTTTCATGACTCTTGAAAGCAGTTTTATCTGACATGACTCTTCTCTTGGCTCATCTTGGAAAAACTGCTTGGAAGCACCCTAGTGCATGACTAAAAATTTCTTTAGTGCTCCCCCACTTTTTCACCGAAACAGGTTCCAGAACCAACTGCGAAAATGCAAAATCCCTTCTAAAAATGCTTGTAAGTGCTTAAACTGCCAAATACCCTGTACCCTTAAACTAAAATGCTTATAACTGCCTATTTTAACAGTTCACTGCCAAATTTAATATTTCAAACAAAAATATACCTTAAATTATCATACTAAAACAATTTAATATTTCATAAAAAAAATGCACCCCAAACCATCACCCTAACAAACACCCGATGTCATCTTAGATTACCCTCATACAACTGTTACTCTTAAGTATATACACCCCTAAAATAATCACAACAATGATTTACCAATTTTCAAATATTAATATTAATGTAAATACAGCAAAATATCTACAAAATGTTTAATACAAATTAAATAAATCTGTCTTACAGAATGTTCGACCACTAATCAAGTAACCCTTGTATTCATAGCCATTTTCTTTCATAGTATTGAAGTCGTTCTGTTTTCCTTTTACATCGGTAAAATCAATTACTGTCACTAGTGTATTAAATATTTTTAATGTGCACATGTATCTTTGTTCTCTCTCTCACTGAGATAAGAGAGAGATTGATTTTTTATGCATGTATGTTTATTTGTTTTGTACAGTATAGTTTTATAGATAAACGTGATGTTACTTTGTCATTTATTTTTTCATATTTTCCATGCTATAATTATACAACTTTTTTGCATTTCAATAAAAGCAGATAGGAAAATAAAATGAAAATAATTAGTGAATATTTTAGATGCTGTACTATACAGTATGCTCTATCATCCAAAAACACTTCACAGAGGAGGCGGCAGATATCAAGAGGAATTGTATGGTTGGGAGTCAGCTTCGACAACATCACAGACAATGGAAGTTTTCCCTGTGGGGGGACAGCATTATTTATATGTGCAGAAAGGCCCTGTTAATGGGCCCCATAGAGAAACATGCGTATATTTGCCACCAAGTACGTTTCTTGTTTGCCAAAGTTTCGGATAATTACTGTTGCCTAAGTACGTTGAATCATTTCAAAAGGAACTTAGACAGTTTCTATAGATCTGAAAGATGCATACTGGCACATCCCTATAGCCACTGACCAGGTAAGATGAACATCATCTCCTCTGGAGGGATGAGAACTAGAAGACAGACGGGAACCTATGCGTGGATGTGTAGGGCTGACATCGCACTCCTTAACAGCAGGCTGTAAAGGAACTGGAGTAGGAGCACGGCTGTGCTCTGTAGCATGGACATGTTCTTCTGTATGGGGACATTCGTGCTCAGGAACACGGGCATGATCTTCTGCATGAGCATGTTCAACCACCCGAAGCAGGAGCAGGAGTGTCTACTAAGCGCTTCATCAGAACCAGAGGAACGTCTAGGCCGGACAACAGGGCTCCTGGAATGCTGAATCCCAGAACGCGAGCTCCAGACATCCTTAGAAGAATGAGGACTTGAAGGATGATGTGGTGAAGGAGGGCGTACCAGAAGAGCCCTCTTCACAGACAAAAACAGCAGGATGAGTCTTTTTAACAGGACGAAATCATCCTTCCTGCAGATACGATAGGTCTGAGACGCTTCCTACTAAGGGAAGAGACAAAGTCTCTAATTCGCCACTGCTTGACAGGAGCAAGGGAAGACAAAGAAGACATCATCCTACAATGTTTCACTTGCACAATACCTCTATAACTCTTGCAAAATCGATCAACCATTGCCTGAACCAATGAGTCGGAAGGAGGGGCGGAGGCCAGAGCAGGACAGCATGCTGGGACGAGAGAGGAGCAGTCAGCTGGGAAGACAAAACAGCTGATGAACTGGGCACAGGATGGGGGGGTAGCAGCTGGGGTGGGAAATGACAAGGCGGCTGACCCAAGCTCGCGTAAATTCATGTAGTGGGACAACAGGCCATCCAAGGTTGGTAACCCTGATAGGCCTAGAGAAGCCTAGAGACCAGCCATCTTCTGCACTTCGGAATCTGAAAGGGCAGAGCAAAATGGAGGCGCATCTGCTCGTAATGGGGAAGATAATGTAACCCACCCCCGGCAAAAGCAGAAGAGGAAGCATTAGTAGGGAAGTCTCCTGACCCCTCTCCCAAAACTTCCATAGACAAAGCTATAGAAGAGTGGGAAGAGGCAAAATCTTCCAAAGAAGATGTAGCAACTGGAGGATATGGCAAAGAGGCGACGGAACAAGAAGAAGCATGCGACACATCCATCGAAGGAGGGAACCCTTTCCAAGATGGAGCCTCTGACTTTCTCCTACGCTGCCTCTTCTTGGCAAAAACCCTCCACTGCTCAGGAGGCCAAGAATGACACTCAGGGCATGGATTACTGATATTACAGACACTCAGGGCATGGATTAGTGATATTATTACAATGATCAATCATTAGCTCTGCATCGGCTACACGTAGAATGGGGATCAGTCTCAGCCGATGCCAAAAAGCAAGAGCAAGGGTAACCATCAACGCCAGGGAACATCCTCTGATGCTTGGAAAGTCTGGCAGAAACTGGAGGCTGGGATGATTCTTGCGGATGCATGATTACACACAAGCAGACAGCACACGAAAACACAATCACCAGCGCAAGCAAACACAAGCACAACAATTCAGCAAAAAACAGTTTCGGAGAGACAAGCGAAAGCATGTCTTCCTATGAGGGCGGTAAAGAACAAACCGAGGTGTCATTTCTTTTGATACATGTGCAAAGGAACTTGATGGCTACCACCTAGGACCATCGGCCTACCTCGTTGCCACCAATTCCTAGTGTGTTGTTTTTACGTTTCCAGCTGGCACTAGAAGAATTATCCTTAAGTTAAGACCCAGGTTTGTTCCGCATATGAACAAATTTCATTTTTAAATACTGGTAGAATTCAAAGCAGTTTAACCTAAAAGTCAAGTTCAGAATAAAAGTTATCGGTGTTTCCATGGTACATCATAGTTTCTGCATTTTCAAAGATTTCCATGACTTACCTTGTTTACTTCTGAAGCAGACTCCTTGTATTTCCTTTTGTATCTGTGAATTTCTCCCTTGAGCTGCGAGATGTGATTTTGCAATGAAGTGATAAGGTGTCGCATTTCTCGGTTGATAGGCCCAGTCTGTTCATTGGCTGCCAAGTTCTGTTCAAATTCGATTCTGAGCATTTCATATTCCTTTCGAACCTGAGCTTGCATATCTTCCAACTGTATGACTTCAGTTCGTAACTTCTTTTGTGAAGTTAACTCCTCACTCTGAAAGGATGTAAAAAGCTTAGACAAATTATGTAAAGTTTAAGAGTAAGAGCAAATAAATATGAGCCAAAGTTTCTTCGGTGCAATCAAGTTTTCTGTACATCGTATAATCAAGGCCATCAAAAATAGATCTATCTTTCAGTGGTCTCGGTATAATGCTGTATGAGCCGCGGCCCATCAAACTTTAACCACTGCCCAGTGGTGGCCTGGCGTATAGCATTGCCAGACGCATGATTATGGCTAACTTTAACCTTAAATAAAATAAAAACTACTGAGGCTAGAGGGCTGCAATTTGGTATGCTTGATGACTGGAGGGGGGATGAACAACATATCAATTTGCAGCCCTCTAGCCTCAGTAGTTTTTAAGATCTGAGGGCGGACAGAAAAAAGTGCGGACGGACAGACAAAGCCAGCACAATAGTTTTTTCAGAAAACTAAAAGCAACAAAACAAAATTATCCAAAAACATTTTTGGGGTCAGATAAGAAAAGTACTGCACTTTGTGAGACATGAACATGAAAAATTTCAACCTCAAGCATTTTGAAGGATGAATGGTATAAACTAACTCAGAGATCCCACAAGACTTTCGTAATTTCAACAAATGGCAAAAAATTCCTTATTAACATATGCAAAAGCCAAAGTCTGGACTAAAGCCAACAGTTCTGCTATGATATGGACACAGCAACAAGCAGTTTGTATAAACAGCACATATAACTTCAACTTCTGATATCGAGGCATCAGTTTAAATTTTCCTGAACTTGGATACAGAGCAGCTATATGCTCTGAGAACAAAAATGTTTGTCAGCTAGACTACTGAAACTGATGCCACTTCTGCAATAATCAATGATTTTTTTTATAGTGACCTGAACTGTGGACATGACGCGACCAAGTTGGCTCCTCACCAAATGCCATGGTAAAAAACTTCACCTCTTCTTCTTAAGATAAATTATCACAAATTAAGATATGAGTTTGGATCTCTACTACTCACTTCTTGTAAACTTGATTGTAATAGTTATAGACGCAGAAAATAAGGCAGTGATATAGTGAGAAACTAACCTCCATTTGTTCAATCTGGCGCAGATGGGCATTCTTGCTGTTTTGCAACTGGTGTCGAGTTTCCTCCAGCTGAGTCTTCAGTTGCATTGATTCATTATAAAGAACCGAGAACTGTGACTGAAGACACTTATACTCTGTTGTTTCAACTATAATACTTTCTGGTAGTTGTCTCAACTGGAAACGATAAACACAATATGAAAACCTCAGGTCAATAACCCTGTTAAATCAATAACTGATACAACAAAATGTCTTTATCATTAACATTACAACAAAATACATAGTTAATATTAAACAAAAATGTAAAATGTAATAATGTAAAAAAAATCTTTTTATATTACTATTAGGTGGTTACAAATTTACTTCCAATTCTCATCATCATATATGCAACTTCTAACCTATCGTGGGATATTTTCAAGATTACTCCATATCCTGTGAGTAATACAAGTAAAATTTCCAATGTTAACTATAGCCAAGTACCTTAATTCTACGAATCATTTTTCATACATACAGATGTCCTAAGTAACTCGGACTCCGTTTAAAAGAAAACTATACACAGGTAAATTAGCCTTTCACATTTCTTGTGAAGTAAGTTCATCGGCAACATCTAAACTTACGTGGTATAATAACTTACATCCATTTTAAGTCGTTCCACTTCCTTCAGAGCTTCTTTGTGTTCATTGGTCTTCTTTTCCAGTTCATCTAAGCGCTTGGCACTTAACTCCCGCTGTTCCTCCAACTCGCTTGTTAATTCTTCGATCTACAGTACAGGAAAATACAGAACTGCAGTACATGTTATCTGCTGCCTAATCCTACAAACTTCCATGTGATATTCTTCTCTGAATTGCTTTCTCTATGGATACTTAGCCAATTCAAATTCTCTTTCATCATTTGTCCATGTCCTGAACTCTAATTTGATCTGTGATCTTTATAGTTCTATGAACTTTCTAATCAGTACAGTAAACCCCCGTATTCGCGTTCTCACGGGCTCGTGTATTCGCGGATTTCTCTGTGGAACATATCTACCCATTATTCGCGGAAAATTCGCCCATTCGCAGTATTTTTCACTGAGAAATATTCACTAATTACTGTATTTTCATATCATTTTCATGACTAAATGCACTTTTTGTGATAAAAATATTAAAATACTCAGGTATAAGCATTTTTAGAGAGTTTTTCTTGTGTTTAAACTATCAAAATAGGCAGTTCTAAGTGTTTTTAGAGGGGTTTTAAGTATTCACGGATTTTAGCTATTTGCGAGGAGGTGCGGTACGCATCACCCGTGAATACAGGGGGTTTACTGTACTAACTTCTTTCTTTATATTTCTTTTTCTTACAGAACCAAGACAGTAATTACTTGCGTTACCATAAGAGATCGGTTCTATTATGAAGTCATGCTCTAAAAGTTAAAATATCTCCCACAACAACTAAGGGAATCACTGTGATATATTTCCATTTTTTGAAAAAATTAACTACAACACCCGTTACTGTTATGGCCAGACCTATGAGAGCTAGGAATTTTTATTCAATAACATGACTAACTATCTGCTGATGATAATCCTGCAAATGTTTAACAAACTTCTAGTGTAGCATACCTTCTTGGCCATTCCAGCTTGACTGATTTTTCCCGCTGCTGTGGGGACACCATTTCCAACACCTTTTCCTCCACCACCAGCTGCCATACAGCCCTCATCCTGAATTGCCTTCAGCTTCTGGCACGTCTCAGCTAGGTGCGTCTCGACCTTTTCGCAACGAGAACGCGTCCTGTTCAAATCATATTCCATGTCTTCGATACGATTCTGCATTTCAGCCTTCTCAGTGTCCATGGCTTGCAATTTTTCTTCTAGTTCAGCAACCTGTAATAAATCTTATGTTAGGTCTTAATTTTAAAAAAATACATGTAATGTGTACAGTGGCCCCCCTTTCTACGCATTTCATTTTGCTGTGGATTTTTGTGGAACACAGCATTCACTTGTCCACGAGGAAATTTCACTAATTTGCAGATTTTTCTTTGAGTCGTATCTCTGAAATTATCTAACAACTTTTGTATGATAAAAAGTAAATGATTTACCTAATAAGTGCTAATTTTCAAATATTAATAATAACAATAATACCAACAATAATAAAAATAATAATACAGACAGTCCCCGGTTATTGGTGGGGGTTCCGTTGGCGTGACAATAACCGAAAATCTGTGATTTTTGGCGCTTTTTCGGAGATTTTCGGCTATCGATGCCTCTGTTAGGTATGTACCAGTACCAATAAGTGACTGACAGCGCCAATTACCAATAAGTGACTAACAGCGCCAATAAGCGGAAATCGGCACATATTGGCGCTGAAAAATCAGATCGCAGATAACCCAGCCCACCGATAACTGGGGATGACCTGTAATAATAATACAGTCATAACAATATAAATATACTGATTAAAATATTTATGCATTTCTCTAGTAAATTTTGTGAAATTTTAAACAAAAAAATACATATTCCACCTTTTCCAAAGCTCTGAAGTGAGGGGAGGTTGGACCTGTCATATGTGTCAAATATCTGACCACAACCCTTCACGGTCAGATATTTGACATATATGACAGGTCCAACCTCCCCCCTCACTTTGGAGCTTTGGAAAAGATTGGGAATATGTCTTTGGTTTTTTAAAATTTCACATAATTTATTAGAGAAAAGCATAAATTTTAAAATTACAGTAAAGCCCCTCCAAAAACACTTAGAATTGCCTATTTTGACAGTTCAAACATAAAAAAAAACTCTAAAAATGCTCATACAAGAGTATTTTAATAATTTTATCACAAAAAGTGCATTTAGTCCCTTATCTCAAGACAGCCATTTTCTTTTGGGTGTAGTTTCCAGCCATTCGTTTTCTACTAGTTGTCACAAGGACATGTCCTCCGATACGGAAGAAGAACGCCAAGGGGCTTTAAAGGAAACCATTCAGTGAATAATAAGTCCTGAGCATCAGACTTCCATTTCTCAATTGCTGCTCTGAAGCTGCTCTTCCAAAAGAGACTGGAGAAACCTAGTACTTATCTGCTCTGAAGGATAAGACTGAGCTCAGCTAAAACATGTCCTGAAAAAAGCCAACAAAAGTATTACACCATCTCAAGACAAGGCTTTCCCTCAAGCTAACATGCTGGCATGAGCAGATGAACAATATTCTCCCTCTTCACACCAACACCCTCTAAAGCTTCACCTAGTCTTCCACAGAAGACTCTCTGGAGAAACTGAAGTCAACCACTGCGCTGAATCACAATGATATTTGGAATGAAGCCTGTTTTGCCAGGGAAGAAGAGAATTCGGTCAGTCCTCAAAACTGATGGGTACACCAGTAAGGGTTAGGTCTTAAGTATCCTTTGGGGTTGGAGTATGGTATCTTTGCTGAAATGTCTGAAGCAAGGGGAAGCAGCCTGGAAAAGCTACTAGAAAAGAGAGTTCTCCAACCTGGAGAAGGTTCACTTCCTCCGGTACACCCAACACAAGCTAAGACCTAGGTAACTGAAACCAAAACTCCAGAGCAAATCCCAAGGTGTGCTTCAATAAGGACACCAAGTACCCAGCCAAGCAGGGGCCCTGGTTACTTCACCCAAGCAATTCCATTCATGAATGACTTCTTGGAAGTGCCTCCCCAATTCAGCCAGCAATGGTTCTGTAGGCAAAGGATCCTCGTGCACCATAAGATCTGTTGTAGACCAAAAATTGGGAAGACACATCAGCCAGACCCTGCACCTGCTTGGAGGCGTGTCGGTATCAAGCTCTAGACACTGAGTCACGACTCAAACGTCACAAGTAATAAATACTATTACCTTATCTACTTTCAGGCCCAGAACTGGAAGTTTTTCAGGCCAGACTGGCCCGGCTACCCAATCTTGGAGAGCAGCAGAGTGGCATTGGACCACGTGTGATAATGGAGAAAGGTCATAAGAACATCAAGGAATGTACAGGTGGCTCTGAACAACTGGGACAGTAGAGAGTACAGGAAGCATGAACTCTTCTTTTCCCACTTTCAAAGGAGCACAAACATGGGAGGAGTTAGGGTCGGTTCTCCTCCCCAAAGATGAGAGAGTGATCACCTAACTATCATCAGATATGAGCAAGCCCGTGAACTGACCGAAATCCATCCATGGACTACTGCTTTACAAACTGTTGCAGATAATGTCACCATTGTCAGCAGGAAAAAATGCCTACAAAAAGACGTCCTAGCCTTCTACAGTTTAAAAATAATGTACACTCGTGTCCTTTGTAAGGAGAACAAACAGACTCGGGGGTCTAAATGGCATGAGTTAGTTAGTATTAAAGTAGTTTAACTAGACCACTGAGCTTACTTTCAGCTCTTATAGGGCTGGCCCGAAGGATTAGGATAAAATACCATATAGGGGCACGTTCTCACACTGTAACACATAACACACAATAAATACATTTACTCATGCTTCCACACTAAAAGGGTATATTAAAATTCATAATAAGTTAAGTAATATTTTTTAAAATTTAAATTTAAATTCGACAATGCTATGTTTTCGTGCTTTTATTATTTACTTATTTTCATATTTTATCTATCAAACCACAGTCCCCCATGAACAACAAAATCGGAACGGCTGAAAATGTAAAAAATTCTGACAAAAATTTCATTTATTGATTTATTTCCAAAAGTTGGCAGTCGCTGTTGGTCATACTTTGGACAATCACACTATACATGTTTGACCGTTACCATCACCCTGCACTCTGAGCACTCTGGAGCCAGGCCACGTGGGCTGCTCATTAAGTGCCCATGTGTCAGGCGAGTATGACCTATTCTGAGAAGTGTTAGAATTACTTGTGTGTGCCTCTTTCTCTGATATGATGAACTCCATTTTCAACTTCAGTTTTATTTGTTTTAATTTATTATTTTCAGGTTCTTCATTCCATATGTATTGCCATTTGTTTATGATACCCACCTTTATGTGTTACATAATCAGTAAAATGGCATGAAACAGCAACACAGTCATACCTAGCATAGTTTCACTGATCTAAATTCTGACAAAAATAAGTTAAGTACCATCATTTTCATTAGTCAAAAACATTATCAAAACACAACAAAAGTTAAGTGCTTGAGGAAAAATTTTTACCAACAGTTTAGTAAGTGGACAGATCTGTACCCTCTTTCACTCACCTGCCACTAGTTAATTATCCTGTTATCAAGTATCAATGACCAGATCAGCTTTTGCTGAAGGTAAAAAGATGAAGGTTTGTATCCCCATAAGGACAAAAAATTTTATGACTTTTACTGCGTACTTTGCATCGTCCTAATAACCCAAACATTATTTAAGAAGTGGTAGTAAATATAAAGGCTTTTGTTACCTTCAGAGACATGAGATGATGTTTTTCATGAAAAGAAAGGTTTTGGGCATGAAGATTTTTGTTTTCTTGTTGAAGCTCAGCATTGAGCTCTCGAACCCCTTCCTCTAAAGATGGAGGAACTTCTGCAATGAAAAAAAAAAAAAAATTGTTCTTTAGATAGTCTATTCAGTGAATCAGGGATCTACAAAACAATATAAAAAGGAAATAACACAATTACAACAGCAATCAATGACAAATGTGGCCTTAGTGTATGACATGGAGATTACGACGTTTGTAATGGTACATACCTCCTTCTAACCCTTCACCTTTTAAAGCACGCGCAACCTTTTCATTACGCTGGTGTAAGCGATCAAATGCCTGCACGATCTTTGCAACAGCACGTTTAGATACTTGGACCCTGTTCACAAGCTTTTCATCCAGCTCCTCTCGATCCCATGTTGATAACTGCGTCAAGAATGATGTGGTGGCCTCACTTTCATCTGTAAAGAAACAAAGGTTGTCAAAATGCAAAACAGAGTGACCCAGTTAAACTGCTTTGTTATAAAAACAAAATAAACCTATTTAATTACAATAATAGCACTCAATAAAAAAATTCCACTTGAAGACCTATTGAACTACTTTTTACCAGTACAGTAAACCCACCACGTATTCGTGGGGGATATGCACCACAAACTGCCCATGAATAGCTAAAATCCACGAATACTTGTATGTAGAGCTACTCATTTCATTATTTTTTCTTTTAGAGATTAAGCGATACTATATTAGTATAGTATGTTTAGCAATGGAGAGAGAGAGAGAGAGTTGCTGTTGTGTAAGCCTAGGCCTATATGTAGAGCTACTCATTTCATTATTATTTTTCTTTCAGAGACTGAGCGATACTATAGCAACGTCAAGAAACATCCAGTTACTTGTGTTTTCCTGCCGAAGTTCTCGCGCTGCCCCTCACATCACAGAGAACGCTCTTGCGGATGTAAATAGATTTGGTCAACCTACCCTAGCTGTCACATCATTTACTGCCATTAATTCCAGCTGACTTTTAACACCGTGAAATACAAATATGAATGTGTAAAAATTAAAGAAATTATCATAACCTCATATGATGATGCAATAATAAGCCTGTTCATAACGGAAAACGAGTAAATATTGCCGTTCTGATAAACAGCACTACACTGAGATATCCACACACTATCTTTTAGATCTCTATGAACGAAGTCATCTGAGAAATTCTGATTACTTCGGACATCCATGGTGTTTTCAAGTATCTGAATGTTTTTGTTTTGCAGATTTAACATATATGATATAATTTGCATTGTATTTTCATATTCTAGAGTAAATTTACCGAGATTATGTGTTTTCTGTAAGAAAAAAATTAAAATTCAATGAACGAAATCTAATGAAAACTGTATCCTCACTTTCCTTACCCAGTGTACATGTAAACACTTGAGTTCTCTCTCTCTCAAACAATATATATATTACTTTAATGGAAAAAAAAAAAAAAAAAAAAAAACAGCAAAATATCAATGAAACGTTATTTCACTTACAGAATCCACTTGTACTGTGCTTAGACTTCGATGTAAAAACCACAGTTTCTCTCTCTCTCTCTCTTGTATACATATATTTTAATGAAAAAATACAGTAATTCGTAAGTAAATACTGTTGCTCTACGAAAAACAGTGAATTGGTGATCATTTTAGAGATATGGCCCATAGCAAAATCCAAAAATTAGTGAAATTTCTCCCACGGACAAGTGAATGATGTGTTCCATAAAAGTCAGCGACAAAGTGAACTGCAGAAATGTGAAACAGGTAAAACAAGGGGGCCACTGTAGAGCACAGAGCCACAGACCAAGGAATGAAGCTAGCAAAAGTTTTCTTGATGTAAATGGATGTTTGAATAATTTCAGGAACTACTAAAAGGGGCATAGTGAAGTTTATCAGCACAAAAAATGGCAAGTATGCACACACACAATGATGAGCAAATAATTAAAAAAATGCTCAACATTAATCAGGAGCAGTTTCAGGATTCAAAACAAAAATTTTCATCACTGCAGAGACAACCTGATATTTCATTACTTGAAACTATGGGATTAAGCAACTTTCCTAATTTAACCAAAATATATGTATAATTTTAAATGCCAACAAAATTTACAATAAAAAAGTAACTTTTCATATAAAACCTTGAAATAATTCATTTCCTGTCAGATATCTCTTCGATATGAAAAGCCCTGCTGAAAATTATCTGTTCACTACACTGTAATTACACATAATCAAGGAAAAATAGACAATCATAAAAAGAGTACAAAACTATAACTACAATTGTTCGCTTTTCATAACACTTCAGCATAAGAAATAAGGTAACTTTTGCAAACTAAGAATAATAAAGTAAATGAATCAAAATCACTTCCACTTACTCTTTGTTTCAGATTCATCGGAAGTTTCAGCATCAAAACGCTGCAACATCAACCTTATGTCTTCATTAAATTGATTCCAATAACGGTTTATGACAGTCAAGACATCGTCACTCTGCGTCTGGCGCTTTTCAAGCTGCTCTATCCTTGACCTCAGATCGTCCTCAATTCTTTTTCTCTGCTCTAAGCGCTGTAGGATAAAAACTTCCATGAACTGATTCACTTTTAAAAAATCTTTTGCATCATATTACAATAAACAGGTTTGCAAACTTGAGTTCCCATATCTACAAGCATTTTAAACCAGAACAAAAGGTGTTTATAATAAATAACTAACCTGATAAAGTTTATGGTTCTGGAACCGCAACGTCTTCATATCCATCTCGTCTAGCGTAGAAATTGCACCCAACTGGATGGGCTCAAACTGCACCTTCAAATTCTTGGCTGGAGGCGCTGAGCTTGAGCCCGCTTCCTCCAGAGCTCTCTTCGACATCTTGACCTAGAAACGCTATTGAATTTACAGCGCCTGTAAATCAAACATTTCACATTAATAAGTTTAAAATTCCTAATCAGGTCTGCCTTGCTTTAAAAGTACATTTAACTTAGACTACAGTTTTCGAAGCTAACAGAGGAAAAATTTCACTCTACTTTCTAAGCAATGACGTGGGATATGGACCAAAAGCTTGAGAAACAATGGAGAAATTGCCCAAAATAAAAGCATATCTGATACATCAAGAAATGGGACTTAATAATAATAATAATAATAATAATAATAAAGGAAAAGATTTTGAACTACCTAGTGTGGAAATTGAAGCTCAATAACACTGAGCACGCTATAAATACATTAGAGAATGTGCTGAGGCAAAATTCAAAAAAAAGTCAAAATCAACAACTGCCAGTCCGGCCTCATGCCAAAGAAATGAACAACTGAGGCAGTTTTTCGAATGCAATATGTAAAAGAACAGTATTAAGCAAAAGAGACGATACCTAGTAGTGGATCTTGAGAAGGAATGACAGAAAATATGGAAAGGACATTGTGAAAACACAGGATACAGTACTGCACAGTTCAAGAGATCAAGCACAAATACTGTAGGCCTAATTGGGTATTCTGCAATGTGTAGACCCACGAAGCTTTTCATTGTTTTTAATTGATGTAAGAATGCATACGCAGACTTCCTATCCACCAGGCAGTAAGAGACTGGTTCCTGGAAAGGCTGAGACGTCTCAGCCGTGGTACATCATAATAAGAGTTAATCCTAAGGTTAGGCCAAATGGAGAATTTATGGGGTCTGGATCCTTTATTTGGTGTAAGAAAAAATTGCACTAGGTCTCATTTACAATCCTCAAAAGTATTTTCAGAACCACTGTATGCTGCAAGAAATAGTCTAAAATATTGTATTGTAAAATAACTAACAGAGAAGCTTTTATTAGAGACGCAACATTCGTACGGCAGAGAAAATCATGTAGGCTATGAAATGACAATTTAAAGTAGATCTTTCCGACAGGCTAAGTTATGCTTCTACCAAACAAGCCTGGAGTTATAGTGGATACGATAATTTGAATACTTATACTACACTGGCCTATACTCATTCAACAACAGCTTGGTAAAACATTAGAACAAACTATTATTCATAGTTTGGTGGGTAGCCGATCTTTTCTCTACGAGATATTTGCACATTCTAGTACTTGAGATCGCTTCAACAAGAGTTCCACGAACCTTTCTTCAAAAATGATTGAGCCCCCCCTTTAGGACGACCATATGTACCACAGACTGATTCACATTTGTTAATGGCAAGCTAGAAGGCCTTAGGCAACCTTATTCTATATACAGTATTTTTTTTTTTATTGAGCCTATACCTACAAACTACCACAGGTTAGGCTGGTAGCCTAATGTGGAAATCTAGGTTAAAGCCACGTTTACCCACGACTCAGCCCAATTCTGTTAGCCTACGAGCCACGTTTAGACTTATCTAGTCGACCCTAACTCCTTCCCTAAGTCGTCTTTAAGGTTTTGGCTTTTACAAGTTAATCACTAGGCTATCCTAGTGTGGCCTACAGAAATAGTAATAGCCTAGATTCTGTTGGCTTTGGGATAGCGCAGGCTCTTGCTACTACAGACAGTAGGCTACAGAACCTTCAGAAAAGGTATTCATGCGCTTTTTTGCTGCCGCTGCTCTCACGCAGCAATCTTCAGAAATTCCCAGCAGTAAACGTGATCGGCCGGTGTTTTATAATCATTATTTACATGGCGATAACATTTTCATTGTATTCTCTTCTCATTTGCACCAACTGCTTTTCCCAACCGCACGACTGGTGCGACTAACAATGTCACACCACGTTTCGTTCTCGAGCATTCTTTTTCCTTTAGGCTAACTTGCAGTACCGTTTGCTTGTTACTGCACGTGTCGTGACGTCACGATGCTTCCAGTTCATTTTGGTACAAAGTTACTCTTTCGTCCAAGCTGTAAACGGCTGTTTATTAAGGTCCCCACCAGTTGTCATTGGGCGAGTTCTAGAATAAGTAAGCTACACTAGATTAAAGAGGGCACAGATTCTACAGGTGGTGGAATGGGGATTTTTTCCCCGACGGCTTCGACGTGAATCCGATCCCCATCGTGCAAAGAATCCCGATATCCCACTTCGGGGAAGTCCATTCGTTCACCATAAAATTACACAGGCCTAGCCTATACTCCGTAATTCTAAGCCGTAGTTCCGCGGCGAGCCAGACTACGGCAGTGGACGTTTTCCTATGTTATTCAACTTGCTTTACAAGAATTTGAAGTAATAGTTTGTCGGCCGGCTGTAACCAAACTGTAATTGACCTTCGAAGACCACGACGGGGTAGATCTATGCCGGCATTCTGCGGCGATCCGCCCCAACTCCCTCCATAGCTAATACGGCAAAATTGTAACCAGTAAACACCTCTAGGGTACGTTAGGTTGGTATTAATAGGGGCGTTTACCGGTTACAATTTTGCAGTACTAGCTATGGAGGGGGATGGGCTCGCCGCCAGAATGCCGGCTTAGATCTACCCCGTCGTGTAGTCTCCAAAGGTCAATTACGAACTACCGAGGTGTTTAATCCTAACCCGAAAAGGTAAATTTTCAGGATTATCCTCCAAGTTAAGGTTAATCCTGAGAATGGGAATATTAGAGCGTACTGTCCAGTTAGCCTATGTAGGATGGGGGGAGGGGGATGGGGGGGGGGGTTGGACTGTATTATACAAATGCAATGAAAACTAACAATATATTCAATGAATACAATCACAAACACAATATTTCACCCAAATTTTACAAAAGCCAATTGTACAAATTCGGGCCCCATTCCGAAAAGGTCACCGGGACTCGAGACGAAACAAGGCCGGGGCAGCCCATAACAACGTCACAAAGGACAGAGAAAACGAGTACGAACCACCGTGAAGTATGACAACACCTGGAAATATGAAACATCCATCAAAATGTACCACAAAAGCTAATACGGTACGCTGTCAAATACGCGGTACGGCGACGAGGTCCCGGGGTGCCGCGAAGGAAGCCTCCTCCTCCTCCACCGCTCTCCTTCAATTTTAAGGATAAAAAACACGAAAAACAATGTGGCGGACGGACATATATCATGAAAAATCATTGAAATATTATTTCAAAGACTTCCAGCAGGATAAAACCAACCTCAAACGTCAGAGGAGTGGAAAGCATTCAATTATCTTCTCACGCGGCGACCATTGTCGGGGATGTTTTGGTTCAATTCAGTTCCAACATTATTTCCTGGGAGGCAGAGTCTACCTCGCAGGGTGAGATTGATACCTACAGAGTTTCTCAGCTTTAAATCTTCGGCCTCTATTCACGCTTCGTCGGTATTGATTTCACTACTGACTGTGAAGGTCATGGTGTTGAGGATTACAGTTCTTGGATAGTTAGTTGGTGCTTGGAACGGTAATACGTTATACACTGGTTTTGTTATGCGCCCTTGTACCGTTTTCCTTTGGAATCAGTAGCATATTATGACCACAAAGATTATATATATATATATATATATATATATATATATATATATATATATATATATATATATATATATATATATATATATATATTATCACTTTGACACCCGTGGCTTTTTATAATCGCAAATATTAAGTCCCGAACATTATTTAAAATCCAATTCGCTGTGCTTTATTTATATATATTCATCACGGTCCATATTTTCGTGATTCAGTTTTACACACACACATAATATATATATATATATATATATATATATATATATATATATATATATATATATATATATATATATATATATATATATATATATATATATATTCTAATCTAGGTCCCATGTGGAACACATGTAACTGGGATTACCTCTCATCGCTTTAAGCTTAGGATAACACGAAGTCAGTAAAGTAATATTTTTTCATGATCATCAATCAACCTCTTGTTTTAAGAGTTTGTTTGCCTTTTTTTTCTTTTAGCTATGTTGTTTCATGCTCATGAACGAAGATTTTGTATTGCCATTAAAAATACAATGTGGAATTCTAAATAAAAACCACAACTTAGAAGTCGTGTAATCTAACATGCATGTAACGACTCACTAATGTCAATTTGGTAAACCTTACCGGGCGAATTTCATTTTAAACGGTAGAATATTCTCTGACAGGCATTATTTTTCTAAGTCCTACTAAGAGAGGCAGTTTGATTTTTATTCTTCGTTTCCTCTAGTTATTGCATCTTATTATTAATTCTTTTATAAATATTTGAACAGTATCGCATTCAGGAGTTCAGAGATGTACTCGTAAACTGTCCCACAATTACGATAAACAAAACAACTGAATAAAAAAAATGCAATTGGCTCTTCGATTATGAAGATGTGCAATTTAGCTCTGTAATCTTTTTTGCGTGGTAAGAACTTTGCTTGCACCAATTTCTTAGATAAAAAAAATGAAAACAACAGCACATTCATTATTTTAACTAAGGCGGCCTTTAGTTTGAAGGAATACATTAATAAAATAAAGTCTTATAAATAACAATTAATCTTTTATGCATGGAGCATCATCATTTTTCAATGTGATATTTAAATTAGACTCCCCACGAATTTATTTTGCACTAAGCTCAAAATTCTCCTTATATTGAATAATTGTTCATGCAATTACAACTTAAAAATCTCATGTATAAACCAGGATAATACTTTTACAGCTGACTTTTTCTAACACCGAAAAAATATTTAACGTAAGTGTATAGTTACTAGAAACAGATTATTTGTTGATGATGATTAATAAATTAACATTACGGTCATTGAACCAACAGAACACCTGGCACTGGTTGCCATGGAAACAGCGTCTCCCGTCTAGCAAGCAGTGGTATTTCTTCTTGTTTTGTGTTGCTGTAGAAACGTTGAGCAGGTAATTTACTAGACTTATATGTATTTCGTAGTCTTATTCTACATAAAGGAAAGTTACTACGAGTTACAGGGAGTCCAACAGGCAACCATTGTAGTTGTTGGAAAATGATATTCAATAGCAAAACACGACGGCTCTTCTAGTTTGTGCTGTGGATGTACAGTACGTACATAGCTGTCCGTGTCGGGTTTCTTTTGATTGCTGTTGGTAATATCGTTATGTGTGCAGTTTAATATACATACTATACTTGAAATTCTCAAATAAAGTGATTCTCCATAAAAATCTTTATCTAAAGTAACTGCCTTGTGTAGAAAAATCCTGGCACTTTTCTTTCATTTGGTAAGATATCAACTTTGTGAAACGATTTCTTTTAAAATTTTGCGTTTATGATTAAAGTAAAATTCAGTGCATAAGCAGTATATGCTTGCAAACGGAAACATCATCGTCCAGCGGTAAAAATCTACCTAAAAATCTGCCTGTTAGACTCATTAAGAGCTAATGTTATTTAAAAAGATGCAAATAATAATAATAATAATAATAATAATAATAATAATAATTAAGATACGAATATTTATCCCTATAAGTACAATGGCCAAATTATACTGAGGTCATCTCCCTGATTAGAGGACCAATATACGGATGTGGTTATCTTAACAATAACTTACCCAATTAAAGGCTAATCTTCTTAATGGATACAAAATATGAATGGAAAGGACAAACTGAATGCCATATCAAGGTTTACGTAGGTACTGACAAGACTACATATTGACAGATTTTCTCTGTCCCTCTCCATTACAACATTCACAATTTTGGAACCTTCCCTACGATTCCTAATTAAAATCCCTGATCTTCGAACTAGCGGTGCAATGATAGCAAGGCTTATCACAGTTGTAAAAGAACTTGGGTGATGGTGACAGTTGGGGCCTGCGAAGTTTGTCGTTTCCACGTGCTTGCTTGAGACATTCTGACTTTGGATTGTATTTGCACGTAAACTTATAGTCTACTGGTACTCTACATGTGTGTGGGCGTATGCGTGTGAAAGAGTGAGAGTGCTTGTTACTACAAAGACTCTTTGAAATGGGTGAATTTATGTAACTGAAACAAATATTAACACTTACATATCACATCGTTCTAAAAGTAAATAAAGTTCTACGATCAGAACATATTTTTTTTTTTACAGTAGGAAAAAATCACCATAAAAATTTCGCTTGACCACGGTAGTGTCAGTTTCATTAGCGTTCATTAAGGAAGGTGAACGACTGACAATAATATGAAGTTCTTATAAAATAAAAAAAGAGTTAAATTGCCGCTGCTCCCATGAAGTGCCTGCCAAAAGCGGATCTTATTTTTGAAAAATATTATCATTGAGAAATTTGCCATTTAAATTGTGCATGTCATAATCACAGCTGATTGACAAAAATATTGCAGTAAGCTTTCAGTCTTTCCATAATGAAATTCTTGCAGTCTTTGCGCCTCTAAATTTAGAGTATGGTTCAGACCTCGTGGGTGGATGAGTATGATAGAGGATTTCATTGAAAAGAAGGCACGGGATACTAATGGTTACCTGCTTGCGTTTCTTGCAGCAATGGCCCTTCTGGAACGATCTCGGCGCGTAAGTCGATCTGAATATACGAGGGATTACTACAGAGTTGGGTCAGGAGTCGTCTCTCCAGTTACAGCAGCCCAAGAACAGCCATATGCCCCGGCCGTGCAGCCTAGGACACCGGCACAGGTGAGGATTGTAAATATCACTCGTTGCTTGTAAACAGGGCAATGGTCTTGGTGTCCTTACCTAAAAAATCAGAGCTTTCTAAAAGAGATCTGTCGTGGACTGTAGGCGTTCGGGGCCGACTGGTAAATACGTATTTTAGATTCCTTCTATACACTGGAAGGGCCTTCTTGGGACATTATAAGAGTAACTTCAAATACTTTCCTGTTCGACGGGAAATAATACAAATTGAAAACAATATTTTCATCGTGATGTTTTCTCACCGAAATATTTTACATTAAATTTTCAGGCAGAGGGCAATGCACGTTTTCAATATCCCCCGATTTCTTTAATAGCATGTGAGGTATAAGTGCTGTGTTTTTAGAATCATCAGACGTTTCTGCTATTGTTAATAATTATGCCACTTATACCATGGTAAATATTTAGGTCCCCACCTCTCTCTCCGTATAGTTCTAATTTCACAAGAATTATAAGTTTAGTGTCACTTGATAAATCAGAAATTTTCGTGTTCACACTTCAGCTAATCTATCATCATTAGATATATCCGACGTTGGCGTAATTATTATTTCCCCTCTTCATTTTGAAGTGAAGAATCTTATTCTGATTTACTGACACCTTTGCAGGTTGGAGGCGACGCCTGGATTCCCTCACCTCCTATCAATCCAGCGGTATGGCGGGCATCCCACAGTGCAAAACTCCATGATGCCCATGCCAATGCCTCGAAGGCTCAAAGGACACGCGAGGAGAACAAGTTAGTTATGTCATTTGCTACTGTCATTGAAAATAACGCTCTCTCTCTCTCTCTCTCTCTCTCTCTCTCTGTAATTATGTATGTACTCATTTGAGCGCGCCACCAGTTTAGGGGTAATTTTCTATTATTCCTACATCACGAAAAAGATCCTCGGAATGTTATCACAGTTATTTCTAGTTTCCGTGAGACTTCTGTGACATTTTGTCTTGGCTCAGATATTGCAGATTTCGGCCAATTTTCGTCTGAAAACCTATTGCTAATTTCCTTCCCTTCACAGAAAGGAAACGACATGACGAAAGAGGTTTCTTAACGTATAACAGGAAAAAGGCAACAATAAAAAAACGAGAGAGAGAGAGAGAGAGAGAGAGAGAGAGAGAGAGAGAGAGAGAGAGAGAGAGAATGTGTCCCAAGGTCTAGACCTTGGTGCGTCTTTTAGTTTCGTTTTGGGTGGGAATGGAGACGAGATAAAAGGCTGCCCCCTGCGGTGCCAAGATCTTAAGGCTGCTGCAGTCTTACCAGGGAGCCGCCACTCACCTCTAGTGTGTGAAACGCTCGAGCAGCGGGAGTCTTTGGGGACCGTCAGTTACGTCCCCAGACAAATGAAAATAATTATTAAAATGCAATGTGTGTCATTACATCTATTTTGCTGCCTATAGACAATGAACTCCAAGTTGAGGGTGATGAGGGTAAGTGTTCTATGCTGTACATATTATAGACATAAATATAAAGTAAATAATAAATACCTGCATCTGCATTGCTTTTAATGTATTTCATCCAACGACCCAAACAGGCATTTCCAAAATTGCAAACCCATACAGCTCTTCCCAGTGATGACCAGCACCTTAGTAAGAGCTATGTCAGAAACCAGTTGCATATATATATATATATATATATATATATATATATATATATATATATATATATATATATATATATATATATATATATATATATATATATATAATAATGTCATTTCAGTAACCACAATGCCCTCTTAACTTCCCCATTTCTTCACACTTTCTGGATGTGCTTGTCACAACAAAGCCTGAGATTCACACGGAGGAATATGAAGAACTTCTGACGTCTGTTGCAGGGTTCGAACCCATATCGGAGTATTAGATAAGGTCATGTCACCCACCTTACCTCGTGGTCAGGTGGGTAATGTGACCTGGTTCTGATATCATAAGTTCCAATTTCTCTGCAGGCCATTTCCTGTTCCTTTATATGTCTATCTGCGCAGAGCAGTCGTTTTAAATTCTTAAAGACATTTTGGAAAATTTTCTTCTGTGGCGTTGATTAACATTTTAACTATTCTTACGAATAAAAAAAGGTGAACCCATTTGAGCTAGTGCTTGTAAGCTGCCCCTAGCATCATTTATCATTCCACTAAAATAAATAATCTAATTACTATTTGTCACTGTGACAGATTTTTTTTTGAGTTAATCCAAAGACTAAAAGAAAAATAATCCAGAAAACCAAGTCAGTGTCATTACTATTCACTGCTAATTTACATCGAGAAACACTACAAATCTCTCTTTCTCTCTTGCAGAAGAATCTGTGAAGAAACGGACAAATTGACTAGTCAACACCGAGCCGAGGTGGAGAGGCGGCTGGAAGACCGAGTGTGTGACGTCACTTTTTGGCGGGAAGAACTCGATAAGCGACACGCGACAATCGACAAAGACATCACCGTCTTGAAGACCATGAAAGAGAGGCTGGAGAAGGCAAATCATCTCTATATCCATCCTTTAGAAGTGGCTCATCAATGTCTGGACATTAGGTCTTGTTAGGCTGAAACCTGTTGCACTTCACTTGCACACATGTTTAACTAACCCAGACACTAAGTCATATATATATATATATATATATATATATATATATATATATATATATATATATATATACATATAATTTCAAGATTTCCCTAATTTCCGGGTGGTTCCAGGGGAAAAAATTGTAACTACCATACTCCTACTTAACCGCTTCATGCACCCACACAAAGAGACTCGTTAGAAACATTTCGAGCACCTTACATACACTGCGCCACTCACCTTTGTCTTGCATACACTCCCGCTTCCTGGATCTTAAGACCCTTCCTTTCTAATGTTTCTTTCGAGCAATCTGTCCATCATCACTTGCAAGGTCTTACTCTCCTCTCTCCTAGCACTTGAGAACCACTGCGATAACCCATCGTTCTCCATTCTCTGCACATGCCCAAACCATTCCGTAAGATTCATATTCTTCTTTTCACCTATCCTGATATTTTTACTATTTCCTTTACTATTTCCAAATTTCTCAGCCTTTCTGTTGTTGTTAAATAATGCATACTACACTTGTAATTAATCTTGACAGCTTCAACATATGGCTTTCATTCACCACTGACATCCACACTTCATTTCTGAATAATGATCAGCCCCTTACAGACTTCGACAAAACAAGGTTTAAGTAACATTACTTGCTTAACGTGAATCTTTAATTCGCATTTGCCTAACAAAATGTCTAAAAATCTTTCAATTTCAATCACAGACAAAGTAAAATCATCAGTGATTTAAATAAAAAGACAATAAACCGTTGTTCTTTAGTTAGGTAAACACAATTCGGTTGACTGCTATAGTTTCTTCACAAAATTATTTATCAAGATTCTTTACAAAATTCCGCGGTCTTTAGGGAAATATTATTACTCACAAAATAAAGCTGAATAATATGCAAATGCTGTTGTTTTTCAAGCAGACGTGAACGCACAGGCGTTGAAGAGGTTGAAGACGAGGCATCCACAGCCCTTCGTCAGGAGATCACGGAAATAACAAGGTGCAGGGATGCATTAGACAGGACCTTACAGGATACTATTAATCAGGTAACAGATTTCCTGTTTAATTCAGAGTGCAGATAGGAAAGAAGGACAAAAGACGAATTAGCAATTGTAGCATTTTAGATGTTAGGCCCGTAAGACCGGGAATTTTTCATGCAAGAGCTTTATAAAACTTCCAACCTTACAAGTTTGTAGCAAAATGACTGAAAGAGGGAAGCATTGAAGGTTTGGATAGACCAGTTTTTACTTCAGGATAAGATGATTTTATGGCTGTCTGTTGCAGTAAGCCCCTGAAAGTTTCTCATTGAGTCCCTAGGATTAAAATTACCAGACTTCCGTCCTTTTCTTGATGCTGGTATCCATTTCTGTGAGCAATAGTCTGGGGGGCAAACTAAATCCCAGCTATCATAAGCCTGAACACCGTACCACCCAGCCACGGTGCCTGCTGACCCAAATCCTAGCACCAAAAGCAGATGTTGATGCCAAGATACCACGACCCATATATGCATATACATTTACATATACATATACAGTAGCAAAGATAAGCAAGTTAGAGTCTTAACAATCAAACCAGAGTTCTGATATCCAGTTCTGTAATACAGATAAGACGAGACCTTTCTTGCCGGTACCACCTAGAGAAGAACTTGCAAGACAAGGACCACGCTCTTCGGGTGGAGGAAGCCACGACTCACCTCACGCCCACCCACGAACACACTGCTATCATACCGCAACAGAAGGTAGATCCGAGGTAAGGCGTCATAACTCTAACGCGGGGTGATTTTTTAATGCTAAGAGATCCTGACCCAATGGGAGATTTGGAGATTATTCTGCTTTTGTTGCTTTGTTTTTTTGTTTCGAAAAACCCAAATAAGAAATCTTCAGTAGGTCTACTTCAGAATTGTTGGAACAAACTTTCGATGATATCAGTGAGTCATATTTTCAACAAAGATAAACTGAAAAACTTTTCAGTAGGCACAAGATTGATATTATCCTTTATTTCAAAACTGTAATCATTATTTCAGTCCCATTTCCGTCGAATGGTGGAGAGAAACTGGTGTAAGGTTGCTAGCCAGAGCTGACAAGGAGCACGAACTGTCTGAACAAGTAAGTCATAACACTCCTACATATATACGAAAAATGTATGGTAGTTTGATATAAGAAAGCATAACTCATCTAGTACGTCATTTGAGTGATACATTTGCCCAGCGTATATTTAAAAGTAGTCCCAGTCTAGAAATACAAATAAATGTCTGAGGGTCCCGTTCAACTGTGGAGGCTCATTTTCTTTCAAGGGACCATAAGTTTTCTATCAATGTGCCCGGAAAGTTTCAGGGGATATTCTACAATCTCGAATCTTGCCTTGTTGTCCTAACTTGCGTCGTAACGACTTCGGTCATCGACACTAACGCTGTTGTTGTTTTAAAGATAGTTGTTCTTAATATATGCCATGATTATGCAAGACTTAAAAAAAAAGCATAAGCACATGTAATGATTCTATGAAAGGATAACAAAAAAGTCCTCTTCATTACTTGCAAGACTTGCATTAGATAAAGGAAATAAAAGACAACTAGCCCTTAGTCCTGACCATCCCGAGGGATTCTTCTGAAAGACATGCTAATAGACGGTTCGATTGGTCTTTCAACCCTATATTCAGCTCTGCCAGTTGATTTGCACGTCAGGACTGCTCCGGACCAAAATGATTTTGCAAATGTATACTGCACTGTGTTGACGATTGCACATTCCAATCAGTTTTTTATTAGATGACATAATAAACAGACAGCACCATAATCACAAATAAATAATGGTAAAAGAAACAAATGGAAGAGAGAGAGAGAGAGAGAGATAGAGAGAAATAGGCCTTGCTGAGGCTATACAAAAGCCTAAAACTGTCAGTGATAACTCTACTGAATTTCGCCGTTCCTGAGAATTGATGAAGATAGATAACTGCATTGGAAAACATATATAAAACATGAAGATGAAAAAACTGAAAATCATTTAATGATTATTTTTAATTATGAGTTCTTACTGTGACGTTTACACGTGTAGGCTAATTGTGTTTGTGTGTGATTTCTTCACTCTGTAATTTCTCAAGACCAGATTCCAGTGAGACGGGGTAAGCCAGTGCCTAGTTCAGGCAAAAAAAATAAATAAATAAAAAATAAAAAAATAAATAAATAAACAAAAAACAAGAGGCCCACGGGTGACTACTCATCTGAGTCACCTTGCTGCACTTGCAAGCATAAGATTAAGATTTTTTCCATTTTTCTATGCAAAGCTTTGGACCCCCTATTGTAACCCCAACCCGTTATTCTACAGAAGAAGACTTTAAAAGATTTCTCCAACATATTTTTAAGTAAACCTTTGAACGTTCTTAGTATACTGAATGTAGACAACATCAGGAAGCTTTCTTTTAAGCTTTGCCATTTGTGGGCAAATTGCTCTGGGCAGGAATACTTCAATGACCACATCCTAACTTCGCTCTTTCTTGATGACGATTTCTTGGAAAGGCGCAAGGGCCCGTCGCATTGGAATCATCTTGAATCCCCTTTACCCAAGGATGCTTTATGCGAAATTTAATTGAAAGTTGTCCATGAGTTCTGAAGAAAAAGCATAAAATGTGCAAAGTTTACGCAAGACATACATGCATATATACATACATACACATATGCATACAAACAAAACAAACTTCGATCATAAAACCTCAATTGCATTCAGCACTAATTAGCTAAAGTTGGAAAGTAGAAGCAAGAAGAGAATTCCAAAGCTATGAAGGAAGAGTCAGAGAAGAGAGGGCCTCTGGCCTTGTGCCAAGAGAAACAATGGCCGAAATAGTTCCTGTAGGAAACAGTCACAGACCTCATTCAAAAAAAGAGACGTGGGTCAGGTAACTGTCTTAATTATTTTAATATGATGTTTTTTTTTTCTTGGACAGTTACTTTCTTACCACTAACAGACATTTTCGCATCTAATTATACCCCAAATGGAGGTATTTGTTTGCATTTCTGAATATTTCCGTTCCACTTTTCGAGAAGATATGAGATTTTAGATTCCAATTCCTTCTTTTTTCCTGAATTGTTTCAGAATTTCTTCCATAACATGTAGTATTTAACACGATACTGTTTCTGTTAGCTTAATTTATTACTTCGTGTTTACACACACACACATGTATGTATATATATATATATATATATATATATATATATATATATATATGTATGTATGTATGTATGTATATATATATATATATATATATATATATATATATATATATATATATATATATATATATATATATATATATATATATATATATATATATATACGTACACTGTGTGTGTATGTGTCAGATGGATAGAGATTATCATGTCCACTGAAATGCACTTTAGAGACTATTCTTAAGCAAAACCATCTGGCTAATAAAAAGTACATTTTTCAGGTACAAAGTGAAACAATTACTTTTACCATCTCCCATTATTATTTACCAATTGCAGATCACAGCAATTGCCGAAGACATCCTCACGGCTACTGCAAGGCACATTCGAGAGCGGGTTGACCACACCAACCACTGCATGCAAGAAAGGATCAACGATACGAGACACGCCAAAAAAATGCTGGAAGAGCAGCATGCTAAGGTGAGGTTAGGTTATGCAAGGGAAAGACGAAATTCAAGGAGTTAAGGAGAGAGAGAGAGAGAGAGAGAGAGAGAGAGAGAGAGATACTGTCACAGCAACGTGCCACGGTAAAGGTTATGAAAAGTATGAGCGGCTAAATAAGAGTGAGAGAGAGAGAGAGAGAGAGAGAGAGAGAGAGAGAGAGAGAGAGAGAGAGAGAGAGAGAGATACTGTCACAGCAACGTGCCACGGTAAAGGTTATGAAAAGTATGAACGGCTAAATAAAAGAAAGAGAGAGAGAGAGAGAGAGAGAGAGAGAGAGAGAGAGAGAGAGAGAGAGAGAGAGAGAGAGAGAGAGAATATTTATTTGACCCGATACGTTAAAGTCTACATATAAACAGAAAACTTTCTGCAGCGCATGACTCAGAAGGCCCATGGAATACTAATGCATTTCTATCACCAACAGACTTTTGAAAGATCCCCGAGATAATGTGTATCAGAGGAATTTGGTTAGCAGAGTTTTTTTACGACAAAGCTTAGATGCACATCATCCACCTGTTTCAATGACATCTGGCCTACCTCTGGTGTTATTCGGATCTATCCAGACACGATCAAAGGCACCTCCTTTAATGCCAGGGCAGCTGACTCGGTCAAAGACGAATGCTTATTTTAGCCTGCTTTTCTACTGACACAATCTGGCTTTCTTTTTTCAGAAGAGGCATGCAGTCATTTCTAATAATCAAGTCCCCTCTTGAATGACCAATTACCACGTCGAAAAATACTTTGTACACTCTTCAGGTTATTAACTGAAAAATCCTCAATTTTACCTAATGGCTTTCTCTCGGAAATCAAACCTATTCGCGGTTAGGATTAAAGCTATAGAATGACCTCGAACATTTGCGTATTTTACTTAAATGAAACAACAGTTATTCCACTGCAAAGCAATGACATATTCAGTAATTGGGTGTATACAATTACAAATATACAGCTATGCTGACTCAAAGATATCAACGCCTTTTTACGCATATAGTTATCGTTTCGCAATAAAAAACTATCCTGGTCGACAAGCAGGTGGTAGGTGGTCTTGTCAGTGTGGTCTAGTCGTGCCAATGGAGCTCTTATCTCAAGAGAAGAATTTTTGACTCGAACGCATTTCTCTGGCGGGCCAATCTTCATACTGAACTCCTTGGACCCAAACAGCTAACATTAGCTGATTCCAGAAGGAATGACTTGACGCATTTAGTTTACTTCCTCACATAAAAAGTAGTGGATAAATATCTAAATACAACTGAATTGTGCTCTTTATCAAAGCTGTTTACTGATAGTTTGTGCCTCAATTGGATGGTAGGGCTTTACGATAATCTGAAATGACATGAAAGGTGAAATAGAAAAAAATGAACCACGGGAGTAATCGCTTCATCGCTCCCTGCTCAAAGAGACAGGAAAATTGAACCGCCTCAAACGACACTCAGAGAAATTTTATCTTTGTAATGACAGTAATGAGGTTCTACCCAGTAATGTCTTAATGCAATGCTTTGTCAGGTGGTTGATGAGGAGAATCTTCTGGTCCAGAGCCTGGAAATGGTGGAGGCAGAACTGGAGGCTAAGAGGGGGCCCCTGGCGCTTGCCCAGTCCCGCCTACAGACACGCACGGGTCGGCCCAACATGGAAAGGACCAGGTAAGAAATGTTTCTGGTTAGGAAGAGGCCGGAGCGCTTCCTCAAGGTGAGGATCTCTGACCGTTCTCCCTCTATATTCATATCATTATTATTTTCTCCGTTGCGTGCAGTGTTACTTACAGCGCTTTCACGGTGTGTTTTTTCTCGTCTTCCTTGTTGAAATCATGACTTTTAAAATGACTTTGCTTTATGGACATAAATGTGGTTTCTTTGCGTGCTGAATACAGTCCATGCATGTTAGCTTCAGTCGCTTCATGTGCAAAGTAGAAAACTGAATGACAAGACTCATCATCTCGTCACTTCATCAATTTGTGAAATGACTTATAAATTAAGTGCATTCCCTGAGCTCACGTTTGGGAATTTTTAGCGCAGTATCAAACGTTTTAACAGTCAAATTACGTTTGAAGATACAAGAATCCCCTCAACTTGTTCAGAACAACAACAATTTAATTTGAGAATAAACAAATCATTAACATTTAAATTTGATGATGATATAATAATTATAATAACAATAACTGGGATGTTACTACTACGCAAGAATGAAAAGATAATAATCAACAGGACATGTTGTAGTAAGAGCTTGCCATGAGATCAGTGATTTGGAGATTTAAGATAAAGAGAAAAGAAATTGACGGTCAAGTTAGAACCTTGGTGAGCAAACCTTGGAGTTTGTGCATCATACGTTAGTGCATACATAATAATTTAAGAAATAGAAGGTTGCTGATTATGTCGTACTTTAAAAACAACTATAAGATGCACCAATAATAATCATAAGTCTTATGAACTGACTGGAATCTCACATGAACAGATTAAAGGTGACAGTTGACTTTCGCTGCTGATCGAAGCTATGAGTGGAAATGTATAAGGAAGAAATCTTGAATTTTGCTTTCTAGATATTTCGTGAGATCATTAACTCAAGAGTCAACTCTTCCAACAGTTTACGTCGCTTTCCTAAAAGATGGAAGTGTGTCTCTTTCCCACAGATGAAACGTCACGATTTTTTTTTCTCAAGGGAAATGTATAACATAATATTAGTGTGTCTCGTACTGTATGCACAAAAGGTTCCGTAAATAAATCAATTCATTAATACTTATTTAAAAAAGAAAATAAACATATAAACCACAATGTACGCTATGAATGAAATAACGAGATAAACAAACAACCATGTAACACATTACATACGTAAATAACACATAAAGGAAGATGTAAAAACGGCATCAATAAATGCAAGTGAGGGAAGTATGACTCCCAATGGAAAGCGACTTATCGAAATGTCATTGCTCATCAAACGTCATGTTAACAGCCATGCTGTACAAGGGTGACTGAGGTACAATGATGTCTTTAGCATAACTGAGTGATGGTATGGTGTATATCTTGTTCATTTTCCCTTATTTCTGTTTTTATCTACCATCAGGGATGAGGTGGAAGCGTCCTTACTCCGCGAGGTGGAGGAATTAGAACTCAGCATATCTCGTCTGAGCAAAGCAGCTGACCTCTCTCGGGATCAGCTCCAGAGGCTGAGGTCAACCAGGGTCACCTTGGAACACGACATTAATTTGAAGGCTAGAACCATCCTCCTGGATGAGGTTCGAGTCGTGGGAATCCGAAACACCGTCAAGATTGACGCGTATTAAGGTATACGACTGGGACGGAAGATGGGTGGAAACTCTCAGTAGTGAATCTTTTCATAATTTTATAAGACTGCTAGTTTTACAGTTGTAATATAAAAATTTTACTTTTCTAACGAATTTTAAAGATTGCTTACCATTTTCCCACTTTGAGAAAGGGGATTTATTTGATCTTAGTACTTTTCCTTGCTGATGTACGTCAAGCACTTGCTGCACCTTCTATTCCTCTTTCCGTCCCATCCGGCACCTCCATCTTCACATCACTCTCCTCCCTACATATGCCTCCTTCTTTCTCATCACATGGCCATACCACTGCAGTCTTCTTTCCGGGACCTTCTTTGATAGTTCTTGTCACTTTAGTAATTCCATCATTCATTCATTCTTGATCCTATCCTTTCTTGCCACTCCACAAATCCATCTAAGAAATTTCATCTCCACCGCATGCAATTTCTTTTCTTGTGCTCTCTCTACCGGCCATGTTTCTACTCCATACATCGCAGCTGGTCTCATTCCTGTCTTATACACTCTTCCTTTAACCTTCATTTATATTGATTTTGCGATCACACAAGACACCTGACATCTTTCTGCAATTTTTCAATCCAGTCTTCACTGTGTTATTTCTGTATCCAAATTTTCATCAACAGCCACTGATGGACCAAGATACCTATATTTTCAGTGTTCTTTCTACTGATCTTTAATCCTATGTCTTCCTTTAACTCTATATAAAGGTTCTTTTTGTTTCAGGATAAAGTTCATAAAAACGATAACTTTTTAAAGTTACGCAGTTGTACGTCATGGGTTTTCCATCCACCAGCTAATTAGATACAGGGAAAAACGTATGGGTGGAAGAAATCACTGAACGATTAAGCAAGAATAAAAAGTTTGCCATACATCTGGCAAATCACATCCTAGTTTGGTTTAGGTCACCAAAAACGAAGTAAATTGGAGGTAAGAGGAGAGAGAACGACAAAGTATCGTTCGAGAAGGGGGCAATAAATAAAACGAATTTGCCTTGACGAGGTTCTGTTTTGGAATCACACAGACCGAATCCTTTCGACGAAACATTTTGGGAAGAGCCACCCGTTCTGCGGGGGCCTCTGAACGCATATGGCAAGAGCGGCGCTTGCCAGGTATTTCTTGGTCCTCTATTTATTTAACAAATCTTTATCCTTCGCCGCTAACGATGACATCAGGGCTGCAGAGGAGGCCGGACTTGTGGATTTTTCTGATTCGCGACGGCTTACTTCAAGAAGAAGAAAAATCAACACAGGGAAAGAAAAACGACCCTCCAAGAATTCTGTCCATACAGAAAAAATGGGCCGAGATAACATCCTGCCTTCAACATTGATTTAAAAGATATATGAAAGACAGTTCTTGACGGGAAAAGATCCCTATCGCTAACCTTGTGCTAACATTAACGATCTTATCTCGACCACCTCTGCGGAACACGTATAGCTGCATGACTGTTATCACAACAAAGCAGAAAAACCACCAATGCTGGTTGTCACAAAATTGTATCGGCCGTCCTATCGCTAGCGGAGGACAGCCCTTCTGCTATCATTACCAGCTGTCCACAGTACTAATACTGAAATAAGACAGGGGTCCAACTTTTACCCGAGAGCAATGCGTGTCTCTCCTCATTCTGCGCTGGAAGTTATTTTGTATCGCCACAAATTCTATGTATCTTATTTTATTATTCCTTATTTGTTATTTTACTTTGCTGCAGCATTCCACAGAGCGAAGATAATTATGAATAACAGGTGGGAGTGAGGAAGAATAACGATTTAAAGACAGAGAATGTCAAGAAGAAGCGCGCGTCTAAAGTGTAAACATGCGCATGCGTATTAACTGTTGCTTCCAATATCATTATTACAGTTGAACGAAAGACTGTCTTGGGAAGCTTATGCTATTGTCAGTGACGGCATAAGAATAATATTTGCAAATACATATATATATTTTCGCTTTTTTTTTTTTATAATTTTTGGATGTACTCCGTTCTGAATTTAGAATAGCACCGATGAAGACCACGGATCGGTGGTTGAAGCAGCTGTCAGCTTAGGAATGACAAATATAGCAGTGTTCTAGCAGTTTTGTTTATCTCTCCTTGAAGACTGGAGGGTGTACTGTAGGCATTTCAAGATTTGCCAGTAAACTGTTGGAGGCGCGTGCAAATAAATCTTGTATATATATAAATGTATACATATACACTATGAATGTACATATATATACATGTGTATATAAATGGGCGTGTGTGTAAAACATTAAAATGTAAGCTTTTTCAGCAATAAAATCTTCGCTGTTGATATCTTCGGTTAATTTTCCTTTTATTCGGGGTTGAAAGATCGTAGGAATGTTGTAAACTCCGGGCGGACAAATCTATCAAATCGGTTATCAATAAAGCCAAGCTGCTGTTCGGCAATGCCTTTCTTTATTTGTCAATCTGTATATGATATAGGGCTCACTGACTGTCTTCTACGATAAGACGTGGACGGCAAGAAAAGTTAGTCAATTTAAAACACTATATGTCAATGTCTGGGCGGCCAAATCACGAGAGAGAGAGAGAGAGAGAGAGAGAGAGAGAGAGAGAGAGAGAGAGAGAGAGAGAGAGATCTGGCGAAGACCAGCAAAATGGCTTCCAGAGTCAATCCATCACTTCTTTATCCAAAATACTGGCCAGAATCCCCCTCGTCTCGTCACCGGGCCATCAGATCACCACGGCCGAGATGATCACACGTTAGAATCGTCCTAACAATGACGTATCGTTTCCGTCTCTCCAGTCTCCTGCCCCTTTCTTCCCCTAAAGCCCCTACACCCCTCCCCTGCACTTCTCCTCCCGCACTTCCCCTACCCACAAATGCATTAAGGGCTTTCAAAGGCCTGGGTTCAGGAACTGGCCTTCGGGAGTGACATGGGGAGCTATATCTTCGGCATCTGCTTCGAAGGTTCAAATATGATGGTTTTATTGAATGCACTTTGTCTCAGTTTATGTAAAACTACTACCTCCGCATCACGTCAGCAGAGAGAGAGAGAGAGAGAGAGAGAAAGACTGACAGACAGACAGAGAGATCTTGGTTGATTGATTCAACTCTGCAGAGTGGCTACGCAACAACTATGGGACCATCGCCACCGAAAAGACAGGAAGAATGAGTGAGAGAGATCGCGCGTGTAATATGAAACAGTATCCTTATTACAAATCGTTGGCAGTTGCAAATTGCTATCATAGATTGGAAACATCAGTCAGTTGGCACAGCTTCTAAAGGACTCAAGTTTTCTCCCACGAAACTAAGGTGTTACAGTATAGTTACAATAATAGTCATATTAACTTCTGCTTTCACATGTACTGTGATGAAATTAAGTTATCAGAATACTCTTGATCGCTTCAGTTTTCTTTCACAAACAGCAAGAATCTGCCATGTTTTTCATCACTTTGTACGAATCCGGTCATTAGTCGTCTCATAGAGAGGCAGAAAAACAGTTTGCGACCAAATCTAGCAACTTTAGGTGCGCTAGTGACCAATTAATAATTCAAATTTGAAGGATCACAACACGTGGACTTTTCTTTTTATGCCATACTTTTAATGTAGCTTTAACTGCTGGTATAATTACATTACTTTTGCCGTTCTACGACTAATAATGATAATGAAATCTGATATTTTCCCCAGCCCCAACCCCACCTTTCTGTCTAGCTTATTCTGGCGGGGAACTCGTGTGTGTGTGTGTTTATAAATAGGGGTCTGGAAGAGATTGAGGCTTTATAAACTGAAGCCAATCGCACGCAAAAACCCAATTGAAAACGCGAACATGTACGCGGACTTATGCATTAATAACTTAATCTTTTCATCGTTCGTCTTCCAGGGCGGTAGAGGCCACAGACCTCAGACGCAGGTTGGCGCCGAGCAGCCTTTGGCCGATGCGATAAAGCGAACCGCTGTCACTTTAATTAGTTTTAATTGACCGCCCTTATCAACGCCCACGAACAAAACCGTGGGTCCGTTGACCAAAGGAATGAACGTTTATGGGAGGTGGACGATAAAGTGTTGTATGGAAGTGTTGTCTTGCTCGTCACAAGGGGAGCGCTTTTCCGTTAATGACTTCATACCGTCATCTGATTACTGATGGCTGTAGGCAATCAGCGAATGGAATCTAATGTTATTCGTGCTGGAACAGAAAAATCTGCAGTTTTCGACCTGTTTATGATGTGCATGCTACAAGTTGGCAAGTGTCGGGCACATTCTAAGCATCAGACTAATTTCTTCATATATTGTGATGTTTTGGTAAACTTCAAAATAATTGTAAATATGCGTCGCAAGACGCACGCTATGGGAATCATTTGATTGGTCCAACCGTACATATAGATGACATACACTAATAACAGTGATACTAAAGTAAACGGTACTTGTCTTCTAAATATCAATAGATTCTTGCTCAATATTTTCCAGCTGCCGGATCTAGATTACCACCAAAATTTCCAGTACTGCCTCTTGGTCAGAGCCAACCTTCCAAGTAAAATGTTTCTACCTCCTGTTGCATCTCACTTTAAAAATTTTTTGCAGCTTACAACTAACCCTAGCAACTAACCAGCATATCCTGTTGCAACTTCAGTAAACAAATTCGTGAAAATCCACTCCAAAATGTTACGTGAATTGAAAGGACTGTTTCTTGGTCCTCAGAGAATCTTCCCTGAGAACACGACATAACCTGCTGTCGGTAGGCTTTATATCCAATCCTGTTCACTGTTGGATATGAAGCAAAGATACAAACTCCAATTAAATTTTCATGATGTCTCAAATAAACATCAAAGATTATATAGTTTAAAATAGATACAAAAAAAAGTATATCTTAGTTTAACCAGACCACTGAGCTGATTAACAGCTCTCCTAGAGAGGGCTGGCCCGAAGGATTAGATTTATTTTACGTGGCTAAGAACCAACTGGTTACCTAGCAACGGGACCTACAGCTTATTGCGGGCTCCGAAACCACATTATGACGAGAAATGAATTTCTATCACCAGAAATAAATTCCTCTAATTCTTCATTATCCGGGTAGGAGAGTCGAACGCTGGTCCAACAGCGTGCCAGGCGACAGCTCTATCCACCCCTCCAACGAAGAACTTAAAATAGACACAAGTACATTTTATTTTTCGTGCACCGAAATGTACTTTGTTAACCATAAAACTAAGGACTCACACACACATATATATGTATATATATCTGAAATACATGTTATTAAAATCATAGTCTTTTAAAAATACATATGTACAAAGATTAGAGCTTTAGTCCGCTGGACGAAAGCTCTAAGCTTCGTACATATAGGCCTATATATTTTTAATGGATTATAACTTTTATAACATGTATTTCACTGTGAATTTTGCCTCACATCTCTGAGAAGCACGACACAGTACTTTATATTTCACACACACTATATATATATATATATATATATATATATATATATATATATATATATATATATATATATATATATATATATATATATATATATATATTGAGAACCAGTTTTTTTTTGTAAAAACAAGTACTTTCTTTTATAATTTTACTAGTTCCAGACAATACTGATAATAAATACCGGTTGTATTAAGATAAGGACTACGAAAAAATCTCCCATAAATTATTCATGACGGACAGTAGAAGGTAAAAATTAAGGAGAATCAGTAAAAGACCTCACACTGACCGCGTGAGGCAAACATACACTCGTATACATTATACCTTCGAAAGTACAGATTAACCAAAGGACCCCATTTGTAGATATGGGAAAAATCTACCGAAAGAGAAGGTTTGTACACACGTTTAAAGATACAGATTCCCCGATGACGCCATTTCCAGGGAAAACTTGATAATTAAAATTGTAACAAGGACCAGCTCCAAGTCATCAAAGATTTCATCACCAATTCCTCCCCTTCTCAAATTAGCCATAATGTATTTCATTATTTGATGCCCCTATCTTTATTCGTATCTGTGCCTTCCCTTCTATCTTTCTATCTTTTCTTTAAGCCTGCATTCCTCTCTGGTTGGTTTGTATCGAGTTACTCGCCTATTAGATGACCCACCTTGTGGAGATTTAGTAATGAAGGTCGAGACTTAGATAAGAATTGTGTGAAATCTTGAGTTCTTCAGTAAACTGCAGAAAGGTTGCTGTTTATGAATATATATATATATATATATATATATATATATATATATATATATATATATATCTCTCTATCTATATATATATGTTGCAAACTCAATAAACACATAGTTATGTAGAAAAGAATTCATGAAAGATGCGCTAGATTTGCCTCAAGGGGCCGTGAAAATTCTAATTAATGTAAACTGTATTAAGTTATACTTCATGTTATTATCTCGAAAACTACAAAAAATCTAAGGTTAATATAAAAGGCAATGCATGTTTTATTACAAAATGCGGGCATCTGACGGATGTGACACTTTCCGGAAGCAATTACTTAGTTCGAATAGATTTCACAGCATTCAAAGTACCATCGTCAACAGACTTCCACAGACATCATAATCGTCAATTCTCATCGTCTCTCAATCCGGACCCCTGGCTGTTGAAGTCGCACTTGTGACGGGGGCCATACAAAGAACTTCCATGCTCTGATGTTCGTAGCGGAGAATACTTCCATGTGTGTATTTTTTTAATGTATCATTTACCCGTACGACCATAAGAGTTAAAGATTCGAATCCTATATTATGCATTACCGTCTTTGATAATCTGAAATGTTTGATATAAAATGTTAAAAGTAGATTTGCTTCGATAAGAAAAGGCCGGGAATTCAGAGGGGTGAAGATTTTATTTTATTCATTACCGCCTCTGATGATCAGGAATGCTGGAATAAAAACATCGATTTTCAATCATCATCTACGCGTCAGGAATCCGCCTGTCTCAATTCCCTACGGGACAAAAGTTAATCGCACAGCGCGCGCGCGCGCTCTGTCGCTTCCGCAGACGCACGTGCTGATCCTGCAGACTTAAAAAATGAGAAACAAAAAATCATACGCCAATATATCATCAAAAGCTTTGCGTTGAAGCCTTTTTTCTACTAAGGCTTCATCCAGGCTATGCTAGCTCTCTCTCTCTCTCTCTCCCCTTGTCTATTTCGCGTAAGTATACCCTTCAGAATCATTTCCGCTTCGATTACGAGTTATTATAATTTTTAAAGACCAATTCGTTTCCCCCCCTTTCGCATTCTTTTTATTTTCTTACCTTTTTGTTTTGTCACTTTTTTTTTTTGTTTAATTTCGATTTTGGGATTCAAAAAGATTGTGTTCTCATCATCGTCTGGTACAATATGTAACCGATGTTTCATCAACGAGTATTCACTTTTTCGTCTACGTCATTTCCGGCCGTCGTTTTGAGCCATTCATGTATGGACATAAAATGCTACATATATATTCCATATATATATATATATATATATATATATATATATATATATATATATATATATATATATATATACTATATATATATATATAATATATATATATATATATATATATATATATATATATATATATATATATATATATATATATATATATCAGAGACAACCTTTTATCTCTATAGATCAATATGCCATTCAACAGCCCCTCTGCTGTTGATCTGCTGCTTCATCTTTCTTCTATCCGCCGGTCTCTGATATCTTTCTATGTACACAATCGCTCTTTTTGTCCCAAAGGTCTCTATTTATACATCGGTATCCCTTCCATTCCCCTGAGTTTTTTCTCCCTCCCCTTCTCTCTCTTTCTCTTTCCCTCTCTCTCTCTCTCTCGATTCGTCTCCCTCCGTTCTCCTCATCAGCTGTCAAATTTTTCACTCGAAACGTAATCGTTATTCGAATACGGATAGAGGGACCAAAAGCTCTATAGTAGCAACTCCATCACTTTCCCCCCCCCCTCAATCCTGTTCTGTGTGTGTGTGTGTGTGTGTGTGTATGTCTGTTTCTCTTTTATCCTTCCCTCTCCCTCTTCCCAGGGGCGGGAGGACCGGACCGCAACACCACCCAGAGGGATGCCAGAGCGGATGATGATTCCAGTATATGGCTGCTCCCCTCTGCTGTTCATGGTCTTACTCTAATTGTTTTTCGGTAAAACAGAGCGAAGTGGCAAAGTTTTAATTGGCTCGTGGATGGTTCTTTTGTCCTTCGCCTAATGTTGTTTTAAGAACTTAAAAACACCGATTGGTTTATTAGGATAATCATTTCGATTTCTCTTTCCTCTGCGAGCGAGGAATTGCGCAGACATCGACTGCACTCATACATAAACAAATGGACATGCCTCTCAGTGTCTTTATGAAAAAGGGTAATGCATATTCATTATAAATACTTTATGTAAATCACAGGAATATGGTCTGAAATATTCGTAGAACAAGAAGGAGAGAAAATAAACTAAATTCATCTCACCAAATGGCTGGCTTCATGGACTGTCATTAGGCCAACCGAAAAGACCGGAGTGCGCATCCTGATTAATGGTTTCAGAATAAATCATTAATTTTCGACCGGAGAATTCTTCGCTTGGCTCGACCCATTGGAGAATCGATCTCTCGGTTTCTTTGCCTTCAGACTTTCCCACGATCCCCAGCACGTGCTGAGGCTGCCGCTGCTCAGATGAATCCGACCCTCAAATATACAGCGTCACGGGTTATGGCTTGCCGCGAGTTGCCATGATGCCTTCCAGCCGATAATTATGCTGCCGCGAGTTGCCATGATGCCTTCCAGCCGATAATTATTGTCTTGTTATTTGTCGCAGTTGAGTGTGGGTATATCGTGACTTGTCTGCCCGGTTGTTTGTCAGTCGTGTTTGTTTGGAGGGATTATTATTTTTGGATCCAGGCACACCGTGACTACCGATTTGGAGAAGAATGTTGCCTTCGTCAACTATGCTTTTCAAGAAAGGATAATTCTACTGCCTAGAAGAGAGAGAGAGAGAGAGAGAGAGAGAGAGAGAGAGAGAGAGGTAATTTTAGGAAGGAAAAGTAACTTAAATTTCATAATCACTTTGAAAAGAATCACCGACATTTACGTCCTGATACAAAGAGAAATAAATTGGCTGTTACGGTGACGGTTATACCGCTGGTAAATATCATCGCATATGACTTCTCTCTCGTTCCCTCCGTATCTAGCACTCTTTCTTTCAGCATTACTTTATTTGACGGTGTCTAAAATTGCAATATAACTTTTACGAGAGCGTAATACGATCATTTGCATTTCTCGGCTTGGGTCAGGGGAGCTTGGTAAGGATCGAAAATTGACACAAAAACACCTAGCCGGTATGGTCCCGCTACGGTTAATGAAGGTAGTAACTCGTTCCCTTTCTTCCATTAAGAAGTATCTTCCAATTTGGTGTTACGGCGATATGTGTTAACGACCGTGAACCGCCAATTAGTTACTGTATTAGGGCATGCGGACACCTCGCCATTTGCATGGCTAAATACCTATTAAAGCTTTAAATCTCCCGGGGATGGAATATCTGCTTCAGTCACTTTCACTCTGATGTACTGTAGTGCCTTGTGGTCTGTAATACGACCTATTTCTTTCCTCCACTAAATTAGTGGGTTGGACAAATAAGGGGTCAGGTTTTCTTTTTACATAATTAAAACTGCTCCATTTTCAACTGTTACAAAGCTGTTTTTACTTTTTGTTCGGGAATCTATGCAATAAGACTTAAATTTGTCAGGATTTTATTTTCACCCCTTTCACCAGGTCCAGATATACTGGTTTTTGCCATTTTAAAACCGCATTTATATTCCACCTTGTGAATCACCTTCCAAAGGCTCTGAATAACCTCTTGCGTCCCTGTGATGCACCGCTTTATGAATCTCATGTTCCTTGACTTCCTACGAAGCCGGCGCCTATTCTTCCCCTGCTTAAAAAAGGCGAAAAATCGTCGAACGCCAGAAAGAACGGCGCCAAGTGACATGGTCGATCCCAAATCACCCCTGGCTTCTATCTTTTCCACTATCCATGCTGTAATGGCCTTTCTCACCCCTCCGTCGGTCCTCCTGAATTTTAATAGGGGTGAAGGGGAATATTAGTCCTATCGAATATCGTTAGGTCTTCGAATTACAGAGGGCCAAAGCTTAATTGGATAAAACTGCCCAATTATAAGTGAGTTAACTGCGTGCAGAAGCAATGAAGCGTGCCTGATGCATACTTCTGCGTCCAGTGGAACGATGGGTTTTGATATTTAACTTTTCAGAAGAGAGAGAGAGAGAGAGAGAGAGATTATCATTATTATCCACAAATCCATAAATTATGCTAGAGCCTGTAAATATCTAAAATTCAAATAAAGACGATTTTCATAGAAAACTTGACCAAAAAACCGACCATTTATTTTACAGATGAAGGATCTAATTTCAGTTAAATGCCTTTCTGCAAGCAACCTTTCAAAGGGATCGACTGTTTTAAAATGTATGCGATTCATATCGCATATTGTGCATCGCAACCTGTTAACAGTAATATGTTTGATTTACAGTTCAACGCTGCGACCTCAATTCGGTACATGAAGACAAATGAGCTTTTACCCGAAGTATTGATTTGCACCGTATTCAAGGATTATTTTCACAATGTTGTGTCTGAACCATCGGATGAATGGCACTGAGATATGACCGGTATTATTGAGATAATTACAGGATTTTATTTATTTTATCAACCTTGGCCGCTGGTAGGTTTGTTGAGATTAATCCGGACTTACTTCAGCACTGGCGGCAAGATGTTAAAGGGAATAGGGGATCTCGTGTGGACCTTTATACATGGACCAACTAACCGAGAAGTATCCAGACTGAAAATTTACATACAACTCTCCAATGAAATACACGACGTTATGCACCATGGCTTTTCCCTTAATTAAATTTCACTGGGGTCTCCGAAACTGATTCTTATTCTATACTAGCTGACCAACCCGGTTCTGCCCGGGAAAACTTTGAATGACAGTAGATCATTTACCTTAGAAAGGAAGTAACACGTGATATGGTTTTGATGAACATTTTGATTTAAAGCGATGAATTCTAGACAGACATATTAATCACAGGAAAGAAAAGCATTTTCAGTGATAGTACACATACTTTACATGGCATAAAAATCCAAAGATACAGGAAAATTTTTCTAAACATGGGTGCAATTCCACTCAGGTTACTCGGCCCGACACTGAGCGAGAAAGTGTATGAACCTACGTTCCCGACACTCCATGTTTCACACCAGTCCTAAATGTTATTCCATGGCGTGGGAACGAATTTGAAACCTACGCGAAAACCTTCCTTGGGCCAAATGAGGGCCTTGTGCAAAATTTTGTCTAGATCGGTCAAGCGGTTCGGATTTCTATAGAGCACAAGTTTACAAACGTTGCTGCATACAAATACATACGGTATATTTAAGATATGAAGTTAGGCTAGCACTCTATTTCTTCATAACGAATGCTGAAAAAATATAAAGAAAAAATATTTTCCAGCATCAGCGCAAGCATAAGGCACCTAATGAATATTTTCAACGTTTAAAAATGTGTAGTCTCTCTGGACTGTTACGACTTAATAAATTTAACTTCACCACTTCGTCCTAAACGGCAGGACGTCACACCTTTCCTGAAACGTCACACTCCACATCAGGTCGACTTATTTTAACCCCTTCCCCACTCACTCTCCCCCTCCCCCGACCAAAGGCGACCTGCGAAATAGGCTTGATTAGGAGTATGTATATATATTATTACATATACACACACACACACACATATATATATATATATATATATATATATATATATATAGGTATGTATGTATGTATATGCATATGTATATGTATATATGAAAAGGGTAAATAAAACAATGAACTTGACTCAGAGGAGAGGTATTTACCATAATATATAGAAGAAGATTATTCTAAGTCATTTGGTCAGTATAGGTTAACGGATTAGTTGCACTGAATTCCAGAAAAGGAATACAGATCTAACTTGACTTTCTTGGATATCTCCCCCATCCCCACCCCTCCCTCCTTCCTCAGCCCCACCCCCCCGTGCAAATTCATTGGTTCGGTGACGCCTCTCTTTATCCAGACTCTGTTTTGTGCATGACATTCTAGTACAACTTATACAAGAATCTCCGTGTTCGTGTACTTGACGTGGACCGCAGAGCGACATCCCGTCCAGAATAATCTAGGAGAGGGGAGCGAGAGAACGGGCGAACGACGAAAAGCAAAGCGAGAGCGCGGAGAACGAAGCCTCGGAGGAGGGAACGTGATCCGAGAGAACAGGTTCTGGACATCGGAGGGAGCAGTTGCTTCTTGCACTAAATGCGGCCGCTGGCAACCACATGCACTCACGGCATTGAAAATGAAAAATGGCAGAGATAACACAACGCGGCAACCACCACAGATTTCGATCAATATTGGATGTCCTCTGAGAGTCAAGAGAGGAAGACGGGAACTGCAGGGGGAAATGCTCTGGGATTACGGAGATTAACGACGATAGTAAAAGCAAATAAGAGGATTAGTCGCGATAAAAAGGAGGGCAGGAGAGTGACACGACGGAAATGCCAGCTTGGACTCTTTCTGGTGTTTACTGTTTATTTATGAGCTCATTACCTGCTGTTGCTGTTTTTGTGGTACTTGTTAGGGTGAAGAGAATGATGACAATGATTATTACTAGTGCCGTTATATTACCACTTCGATAGAAGTGAAATTCATAACTTGCACCTCGGACGGAAGTTAATTTGGAATAACTGATAGTGAAAAACGTATGAAATATACCGAAGAAAAGTCATGTGCCCTACATCCGTTGACAGGAAGCAGCTTCCGTTGGCAAAATTGCTTAGATACAAAAAACAGAAACCAAAAAAAGAAAAAGTATAAAACATTATACTTTTTTGGTAAATGTTTTGAAAGCACACAGAAAGCAGGGCAAACTTTCGTTGTTAAGACATGAAGGTTCCCTTTTGAGTGACAGTAGTATATGACGTCATCAGGGGAAATAACAGGTTTTCATCTTTTTTTTTTTTATCAAGATTCATCCTATGTCATTCATTATGAATTATATATATATATATATATATATATATATATATATATATATATATATACACATATATATATATCAAGATTTATCCTATGTCATTCATTATGAATTATATATATATATATATATATATATATATATATATATATATATATATATATATATATATATCTATGTATATATATATAAATCCGTGCATTGCACGTACACCTCGTTACACATACACATATATATATGTATATATAATATACACATGTATATGTATAATCCACACCAAACACTCGAACAACACTCAAATTTACAAAAGCACAATGAAAAGCAAAGTATCCTTGAATATGTGTTACGAGCTCAGGAGGACCCTTGGACCTCAGAAGAGCTGGAGAATTAACAGATGGAACTGGAGTGGTCAAAATGGTCTCCCAATCTCCAGAGAGCGCGCGCGCGAGGGAAGCTATAAGCGCGACGCGCACCACGTGGGTAGCAGCTGTCGAAAGTGATGCCCGAAGCATTGGGCAGAAAAGATAAGGGGGGGTGCGCCAAGTGTCGTTTGACTAATATGGCGGGGCCTTTTCGCTTACTTTCGTAAAGGGGAGAGCCAAAGGAGATCCACTCCTGACTGAGAACATGACGACTGAAAAGATCCATAAGATCTACGTAAAGGAGTGTTGGTAGAAATGTTTTGCCCCAAAAAACAGAAATGTCGTCTATATTTCATACACTTCAACTTTATGCTGGTAAATGAGTTTGAAATCATTTTATTTTTGTTTGCAAGCTTCCAAAATCTGAAATAAATCGAATGTATCACACGATGGAGGCGTTCTTTCATTGTGCAGTTCTGATAAAATGAGATTTCAATACAATGCCTCGCATTTTCCTAGCACTCAGTTTTAGTATGTTAGTGAACTTCTATTATTATTATTATTATTATTATTATTATTATTATTATTATTATTATTCAGAAGATGAAAAGTATTCATATGGAACAAACCCACATTGACCGGTGATTTCAACTCAAGCTTCCAAAGAATACGGTGTTCATTAAGAAGAAGTTAGAGGAGGTAAAAGTAACATTAACATAATTATCCTATCTAATTCTTATCTGTCAGCCCTCTCAGTTATTCAGTTTGGAGAACCTTACGTCCAAGCTCTTCCATCATTAACAGTTAGCAACACTTTTGTCATTGAATAACATTATTCATTTTGCTGTATTATCTGCAGTTTACGCCTATCCGGTCGCCCTATCTATATTTCGGTTGACAGCGCAACATCTGTCCCCCTGTTCCAGTTTTCTATTAATCTCCCTCCCACTCATATGCGGATGATTCTAATCTTCTAACACCCTTTTCATTTTCTTCTGAACTTCCTGTAAGTATCTTTCTCAATCCTGGTTAATCCTCCATGTAAATAATAATGCGGACCTAGGCGTTACCACATAGCCTTGAGGTGAATGAATCACTCATTGCTCACTGTTTCAAATACACCTTCTGGTCTGAGGGTTTGATGATGCTGCAGATGTCCCTGTAATGGAAAGTACTTGCACATATTTCCCAATCTTCTAAAAAAAAAAAACTTGCGAATAAAGTTTTAGGACACCAAACAGCACAAAAAGTGAAAGCAAGAATTATGCCGTACGCCCGACTTTCATTTGGTCAAGATTCGTAAATGGAAAAAATATTAGGAATGCAGACATCAGGATTCCCCTTTTGACAGGGAGATTACACGTCTGTAATCCTGCCATTCACATTACTCCTTCATTCTTCTCGTTTAAACTCACGGCCTATGTCTTCCTTTCTCTCCATGGTATTATAATCCCATTTCAGAAGCAAATCTCATCTCACCTTAGCAGCGAAACGTAGGCAGTGTTGCCAAATTTTTCATGGTGTTAATTTCCTTAGTACAAAAATAAAAGAAGACTGGAGAGAGATCAAAATATTATATACACCCATTTCCATATTGTATGGTCGACAAATTTTATATTAATAAACGACATGTTTGATCCCCGGGGGGCTAGTACTAAACACGGCATCCGACTGAGCTTCCGCCATGCTTAGTACTAGCACCTCGGAGGCGACGCGTCGATAGCAAGTCAAAGTAGCGCCGAAATAAGCACTACCACCACACGGGTTATTAGAGAGCCGGAGCAGAAGCATCCTTGAAGCGTATCTCGTTTCATTTCCCGGAGTAAAAACGAGGCAATTGCGCGCAGGATCCGACGGCGAAGGAGCGTGAAAGATTATACGTGGCGAAATGGGGTAAGAAGCGGAGCAAATAAAAAGGACTCTGAGGTCATGTAATGAGGGACGGGGAAAAGGGGAAGATGATGATGTCATCTCGGAAAGGGGGGAATCATGACAAGGCAAGCAACAGGAAGTTTGGCAAAAAAAAAAAAAAGAACACCTTATGTAAACATTTCTTTTTCTTTTCCGATGTAAACTTTTTTTTTTTCCACCATTTTGTCAGTTCACTCAGAGGATTTATGGAAAAAGATACCTGAATAACTCCGCAACAATTTATGTGATGATAGAGATGACTTGGTATATTCCATCATGCAAAAGGTCATTTCCAATTTGGTATGTGCATCGTCACAACTTGCAAGCACCGCCTGTCATCGCGCGTTCAGGGCTCAGCCCATCTGATGGCGCCTCTTACGGAGGGATTAGAGAATATCCTTAATGGATACCTTTCGAGTTTCTTCTTCGATACAATCGTGACACGGCGATCAATGGGATTCCGAGGAGATCCTTTCCTTACAAGTGAAGGCGAGGTCTTCTTGGGTAAAATGTCATTCGAATGGTAAATAAAGTGATAAATTAACACATAATATTATGAAGCAAATACTCGTAGGAAATGATCAAATGATTAAATGAAAAAATCTTCTGGAAAGTAACTTTCGAAGAAATGAAAAGTTGTAAATCGCTGAAAAACATCTTTGGACAGAATTATAATAATTCTGCGTAATTTTTTTTTATTAATGAGTATGACTGAGAGAGAGAGAGAGAGAGAGAGAGAGAGAGAGAGAGAGAGAGAGAGAGAGAGAGAGGCGGCGAGGAGGACGGTTCTTAATTATAATAGTCTGCAGGATGCGTCGGACAGATGATAATGATGATGAAAAATGAAATCATAAAAAACGAAATAAAAATATGAAGACGTTACTCCAAGACAGGTAAACATTCGAGTGGGCTGCGTAGCGGGGGAGTGTTACCTGCTCTGTCTCACGTAATAGGAAGAAAAAGGGGGGGAGAGAGACATGAAGAATAAGCGGAAGAGAGAGAGAGAGAGAGAGAGAGAGAGAGAGAGGGAGACATGCTGCAATTATAGATGTGACGGTAAACACCACTGGTGAAAAGCTAGTGCCATCCATCCCTTCACCTCTCCTCTCTCTCTCTCTCTCTCTCTCTCTCTCTCTCTCTTCCCTTTCCCTATATCCACGCATCTTGACTCTCTTTGTCTTTCTTTCCCAAGCACTGTAAAACAATAAGTTTCCTTTTATCTCAACCACTCGCTAAATCTTGTCTTTCATCCGCCTGAGAGACAGTTCGAGTGACGTCCTATGTCCCTGTCTCTTCAAATGTTGCGCAAGAACGCTTCTAAATGCAATGTAATCAATTATTTTTTGGCAAGGAAAAAATTTGTATCCGATTTGAAGTGTCTGGAATAGGATTTTAATGCACCAGAACGTTTGATGCGTCGAAAAGAGTATAAAGGTCCTAAGTTTTACCCATATTCAGTATGAAATGACACCGAAATGATAGTTAACTAACATAAAAAAAATATAGCGATTGTAATAACAAATATATTAATATTCTAAAGCATTTAGATAGTCCTTCAAACCACAAAATGGTCCCTGTTCTGTCTCTTATGACAAGAGTTCCTGTCACTGTAAAAGCTCTTGCTTTTGTTGCTGCAAAATGGTCCCTGTTCTGTCTGTTATGACAAGAGTTCCTGTCACTGTTTAAAGCCCTTGCTTTTGTTACTGCAAATATTGCAGATACAAACTAACGATGATATCTATATATATTTTTTCTTTCAATTACTGACAAGTCTATTCTGATCTGGCCTGTTGCAGTTCCTGTTCCATTTGCATAAAGCGAATAGTTCATCCAGTTCTCAAGTCTGGATCGGCCTAGCAGTGTGTCTCCGATTGCAATCTGTTTTGATCAATGTGTCATTGTTGGCTTAGTGGAGATGTGGACAATGACAACAAAAGGAACCGGAATCCAGAAGAATTCCCCTACATCAAGTATAGAAAGGAAAGAAGAATGAAAGAGTAAAGAACAAGGAAGATAAAGAAGCAGAATAAAGAGAGGAGAGGGACACCGTTAGGGTAGGAAGTGGCTTGAAGGGCCTGCAGAGGGTCTAGAAGACAGGTGCCGCAAGGCCTTGAGAGAGGCCTTCCAAAGCAACCGTTTTTTCTGATCAGGCTCTGCCTATCAATACGAGATCCCTCATAAACAGCGCAAGTTGTTGAGATCTATTGATTGATTCAGTCATTTAAAAATCCTTTCATAATGTCGGGGTACTGTTATCTACTCGGGGGTTAACTAATTTACGTGCAGCAAGTTGGTGAGATCAGTCTCTGGATTTAAGAAAAATAAATCTCTGCACAATCACGCAGTTGTTATCAGTTCGAAGGGTCCTAATGAACGGTGTAGGATCAATAACTACCAATTTATTCTCACTGAAACAGTCTATTACATCTAATCAGGCTCTAGTTATCGGAATGAGGCTCCATTATATACAGTTACATCTCTCGTTATCTTGTCTGTGTAATTTTTTGGGAGGGTTTCAAGGTCTCTTTGACAGAAATTATTTACATTTGATTGTGATTGTTCGACTAATATTTCAAAAAATCTCTGTTTTATAATTTCTTTATACTTGCTACTTTTCCTTTTTACTGGAAGCCTCATATCTGAAAGTTTTCCACCGATCAACGCAACTATGGATGAGGATCGCCGCCAGAGTTTACAGACTATCTTTTATATGTGACAGTGAAAATGACAATGAGAGTATAACAATCAAAATATGCAAATATGAAGAAGCATGTCAACACGGTTTGGGCAGAACGGAAGATAATCATTATCCTTCGGAGGAAGTAATTGTTTATAGTAACACAACCGCATACACACTCCTCACACACAATATATATATATATATATATATATATATATATATATATATATATATATATATATATATATATATATATATATATCGCTGATGTGTCTGCAACTTTGGTCCAATATCGGGGGAAGAACGCTGCTTCTGAATAACTGGCAAAGCAGGCATGTTATCATGTATGTGACGAGGTTCACAGCGGCAGCGCACACTAACGAAAGATTTGGGAAGAAAATGAATATTTCCCATTCAAATTACGTCAGTGACCTAAGAAAAGTTATAATTTAACATCGCCGAGTTCTCCTTCTATTATCTTTCAATGAGGGTCCTGTCAGTCTCATTCGAGTAGGGATACACTCGTCAAAAAAAGTATTAAAACCAGAATTGCAGTTATTTCGTGGCCTTGGCATCAAGCAGAACCTACCAATAGCAGGAAGGAGATATCTGTGATACATTCAGGAGACTAAGAGTTGACTTTTGAATGGATTATCTTTGCTGTGGCACCAGTGTTTGATTTCTTGATGTTTTTGCGATGCTTTCAAATGACTTTATTTCAATGTAATGTACGCAGTTCAGTTAGATTTTTTAGTGCCTGAATGCCTGCAGTTTAAATGACATTTCTTGGGGCTATACTAACAACGCACAGGACTGATGGAAAAAAAAAAAAAGCAAGAATCCAGGAAGCATGAATGAAGAGCAATAATTGGAGAACGAAATGAGTAGGAGTAAACTGGAAATTACACGAAAACCGTTGGGCAAAAACAACTGAAGAGTAGAATCTACGACAATGTCATAACTACGGCATTTTTGTAAATGCAGCTGACAAACGTCATGAACTAATAAAATCTCGATTAACTAAACATGTTGAATCCGAATTTTGGGAATGAAACGAAAAATCTGTCCCTGAAATATAATATTCAGGCTTCTGAGACAAGTTCACACCTTTTCCCCTACGTTACCACAGAGCCTTTATCAATAACATAACTCCTTAGATAAACTTTGCTTTGTCCGTTAGCAGAGGTAACAAATTTAACCATTCCAACAATCACCTTTACTTTGTGAATTTACGTATAAAACAACTGATAATGTTTTCTCATCATCCCCATGGTTCTCATCGTATCAAGTTTTTCATTCTCACCACTTTCTGACAGAAACCTAACATCACTTGATAATGATAATAGATAGCCGCAAATAAAACATGTTCTCTCAAGGAATGACCCCGAACGTGAAATCTTTGGGAACTGGAACAAAAGCGATGAGTCAGATTTGGGAAAGGAGAGTGGACAACAGCCCTGAGAAAAGTTGTGGTGGACAACTCAGAAAGAAAACACGACAAAGAATAGAGATGAACAAGAATGAAACAGATGATCAAAATAGTGGCAAGAATATGTCATAATTCAGGGAAAATAGGGCTGACGAGAGACATCAAAAATGAAAAATTAGGGAAGAGGTTATAAGCAGATGTTAGTAATAAGAAAAGAATGACGAGTGTTTGAGAAAATAGTAGAAAAAAGTATCATGTCTCGAAATACGAGCAAAGAAAAAATTCAGTAAAGAACTAAACAAAATGAAGCGCTTAAATTCAGATCGCAAACGAGTATTAATGAAAATGAATAAGAATAACTTACAAAAAGTTATAGTATTTGATGAGATGAAGGGATAGCAAAGAGTGGAAAATAATTTCCTGTAATCATAGCGAGGACATAGCCAACCCGATAGAGACGGCCAAATGTTCGAAACTGAGAAGTCAAAAACAGAAAGATAGGCAGATCAGCGAGAAAGCTGGAAAGAAAATAAAAGATAAACTGTACGTGAGGAGAGTTCGAAGAACGGAAAGTGAGAGCGAATAAGGAAGATACAAGAAATGGAAACATGATGAGAATGACAAGTGAAGGCAGAAGAAAAAGGCATAAAGAAATTCTAGTGAAAATGTGAAAAAGAACGAGTCAGAATTATCAGAGAAGCAACAAACATTACGACTATGAAATAAACAAGTAAAATATGCGCCGAAGTTTCTTCGGCGCAATCGAGTTCTCTGTACAGCGTACAATGCTGTATGAGACTCTTGATGTGCCGCAGAATGAAACACTCAGCTACGACCCGGGAGCGCTCAGTTGCTCCCCATATGCGGTCGATGGAAGGTACGTTGGCGACGCCTCCGCAATTGGACTCGGGGGGGGGGGTGCCAGAAGCACGATCATGGCTAACTTTAACTTTACATAAAATAAAAACTACAGGGGTTAGAGGGCTGCAATTTGCTATGTCTGATGCCTGGAGGATGGATGATCAACATACCAATTCGTAGCCCTCTAGCCTTAGTAGTCTTTAAGATCTGAGGGCGGACAGAAACAGCGCGGAAGGACAGGCGAAGCCATCTCAATAGTTTTCTTTACAGGAAACTAAAAAGGGGCGAGGAGTGGTGACGGAACAAAAACAAGAACACGAGCCACAGATTTCAAGTGAACGAAATCAGTGAACATTAATTTCACGCTCTCATTGGGCTCGTTGCCTCTGCAATGCTCTTCGTCAAAAACTGCGACAAACAAACTATGAAAGAGCACATAAATTTGGAATGACAACGCTCGATGTTGCAGGGAGCATTAATAATAATAATAATAATAATAATAATAATAATAATAATAATAATAATAATAATAATAAACTTTATTTTAGTTCATAACTATGTACTAGTATAGTATGTAGACACAAAAGTGAAAATATAATAATAATAATAATAATAATAATAATAATATTAATAATAATAAACTGTAAACAGCCACAGGATGCAGCCACAACGGAAACAAAACATCATCCTTGAAAAAAAATCATCCTTAAGAAAACACCAAACTGTACAGACAAGCAACAAAAACTCAACGTGTAATGTAAGCTACAAAAAAGAAAAAAAAAACCGAGTTAGCTGTTAAGGTTATCTGAGTGTGAGGCAAGTCTGAAGAAAAAAGATCAGGACCAACAGAAGCAGTCAGTGTCACCAAACGCCAAGAGGGCGCGCAGGGTGTAATCACAGAGCGCGCATTACAGAGCGATCGGCTGCTCTGATCCAGAGTAGGAAGCACCGCAGATGCAGCGGTGTCTTCGGGTGGCAATGAGGCAGAAATCCTTGCGTCTCCTAGAGATAGGCAACATCCGTTAGCGGGGAAATTGACAAGTCATTCAAATGTCACAGAGAATTGCTTGCTCTTATCCGAGAGGGGAAAAACGAGACATACACAGGGAGAGGTAACGAGTGAATTCATTACATTTTAAAAATCATAAATATGGTAGGGCGTTCGTACCACGTCATTTTCTCCCATTTCGTAGCATTATACAATTTCCAACCTCTGGATATTATTTTCCTATCCTCACATGCAGTGTGTGTGTGTGTGTGTGTGTGTACACAAGGGTTGTCATCACAGACCATGGAATGAAACCCGTGGGATGTTCAAGGAGGGACTGAGAAATCAGCAACTCGGCATTCTGTCTTTATCGTTTGATGCCCTTTCTTTTCAACTTCTAAGCCATGTTGCATTAAATGTAATTATCTAGATCTTCACATTAGTTATGAACTAAATACTCATAACTTATTTTTCAACTTTCTGCTAACAATGCCCTGATTATCAACACTCTTCATCATATATATATATATATATATATATATATATATATATATATATATATATATATATATATATATATATATATATATATATATATATACATACATACATACATACATAAATACATACATACTTTGAAAAATACGTACATACACACACTGCAGGTGTGTTTTTTAATACTACATAAATCCTTTCTTGTATACAAGCAATGATACCAACGTTCGTACACGTGAAGATGAATGTACAGAGAATAAGAATTCAGATATTGACTTAGTTATATATTTTAACCAGAAAATTGCATGTTCAGTGCATAAGAGTGCAAAAATTAATTTGAGCACACATTTTATCCGGAAAATTCCTCTTCCTCCCAATGATGAAAGAAGTGAATACTGAGCTTCTACGGTGTCAATACCAAAAGAAGAACAATCATACCCGAGAGATCTGGAATGAATGGAGTGTTCGTGGGCATTTGCTCTGCCTCACAAACTCCCGTCTCTCTTCAAGGGTAAATTTTATATGATGTCGAAATGCGTCTCTGCGATTTCGCCTTTCTCGCACACAAATGTCCCCCGACTGTCACTTTTCATTTATTATATGTTGCGGTTGGACGCATTCCCTGGCGTTGAGGCCTTGTTGATCTAAATCTTCACGATTTAGAAAACGTTTCTATTACGATGATACTGTTAGTAGGTGGTCCATAGAGGAAGAATTTGTCGTGATGCATTTGTGCTGATGTGATACATACATAGTTACCCTTATGTCCTAAGTGATAAAAATTTTTCGTTATGAAAAATATTCCCCCCCTTTTTTTCGATATATGGGTATTACTAATTTGAACGCACAGAACTGGAAATATGAATAAGAACCTCAACACTGGAGGTGGTTTTGACAGCACAGCTGACTCACAGCTGCCTGTCGCTATTTTTGGTACCGTTCCTGTCAATGATACGGTCTGTCTCCTACACAAATATGTATGCTGACTGTTGCTCATAACGTTTCCAAATAAGAGAGAGAGAGAGAGAGAGAGAGAGAGAGAGAGAGAGAGAGAGAGAGAGAGAGAGGATAATTCGCCTTTAATCCAAATTTACGCAGACAACGTTACGTCACGCTTGGATTCATCTCTTCGTTTCAGCCAGAAATGGAAAGAGCAGAATAATGGGGGAAAGAAAAGACGGCTTTTTCCTCCAGGCTTTCCTTCCTTCCCTTTCTCTTTTCGGCCGAGGAGAGAAGCCGGGGCGAGACCTGCGGGGTTTTATGACACCGCGGTCGACTAACCAGAGACTCCCGGTAGTGCGTTTGGGAGCTTTTGAAGACGCCGACGGAGTCCAGTCAATGCTGAGAAGGTGGATCACTCATTTCTGTTCCTTTTTTGCGATCGTCAGAAAAAATACTCCTTTACCTTCTATCATCGAAAGGATTACAGCAATCTTGAAGGCACGAGATGATGGAAAGGCTAAATTTTTAAGAGGTAGAACTGGATAACAGCTACTTTTGCATAACACGGAATGTACGGCTCTGATCGATAACCTTATCAATTGGACTTGGTGTAGCTAACTTTCGATCATATCAGTAATAGTTAGGGATAATATATATAAAAATGTAACTTCTGTCTCGGGAAGAACAGCGTGATATAAAATGAAAACCTTGTACATATAGATATTCATATAGATACATATATATATATATATATATATATATATATATATATATATATATATATATATATATATATATATATTCATATAAAATTTTATTACATCGTGATTTATATTACACTCACGAAGCTAGCAAATGTCGTTTAATATCCAGTTCACGCTGCTTCGGGATGAGACCCGGCTGTTCCTATCTATCACTTAAAAAATTCCCCTTCGGTGATAATTCCCCATCAGGGGATATTTCGGAAGTACCGTGAATTGGATATTAAACGACATTCGTAGCTTCATGATTATATATTCATATCTATATATAAATATATATATACCTCTATATATACATATACATATATGTATATATAAATATATATAGATATTTATATACATATATATTTATATATATACATATTATATATATAATTTATATAAAGACATATATATATATATATATATATATATATGTATATATATATACACTGTATATATCTGTATGTATATATATGTATATAAATATTTATATATATATATATATATATTCATATGTATATATATTAAAATATATATATATAATATAATATATATATATATATATATATATATATATATACATTATATATATGCATATATATACATATAGATGTATGTGTATATGTATATAAATATATATATATATACATATATATGCATATATATATTCATATGTATATATAAATATATTATATATATTATATATATAAGGAGTTCGAGAACTTACTGCTTTATTTTAAAGCATTTTCAAGCTTGAAAATGCTTTAGAATAAAGGCAACAGATATTGCATGCTGTTGTTTCACTTTCCACGTGGCCTTGCTCTGTTCATATATATATATATATATATATATATATATATAGATATAGATATATGTGTGTGTATAAATACATATTTATATACATATACATACATATATATACAGTATATATATACATATATATATACTGTATATATATATATATATGTATATAATATATAAATAAATAAATATGTATTTATACACACACACACACATATATATATATATATATATATATATACTGTATATATATATGTATATGTATATAAAATATGTATTTATACACACACATATATATGTGTATATATATACATATATATATATATATATATATATATATATATATATATATATATATATATATATTAATTCCCTCTATGGAATTTATTTACCTGTATGCGCGCTTGAAAGACTTAAAAACACTTACACTAAATGTATAAGCAAGTAAACTCAACAGATGTAGGCACATACACGTATACATAATGTATGAAAGTATGTATATGTGAGTACATGACATTGAAAGTCTTCTTTCTTCATGCGTTATGAGGTATCAACAACACTGTGATCATCCTGACCAATGGGAACCCCTATTGCAAAATAACGGTAATAGGAAGAATTTATTTTGCCATTGTGCAATTGCGAAAAATACTCATAACGTCACTGCTGCAACGATAACATAAAACATTTGATTACAGACAAGTTACTGAGAACAATCTTCTCACACAGTCGTGACGAGATCAACTGGGCTTGGGCGAAAAGATTAAAACAAAACATATTCATGGGAAGATTTTATTTGGCCAAAACAAACAGGACCAGGTGGGTGTAACGCGCTGGTCTTGGGCATCACAAAATAAATCCTAAGGAACATAGAACTATAAAAAACAAAATCCAATAGACAATCGAGAAAATGTCAGCTACATCTTTCTTTAAATCACAATAAAAGAAGTGAAAAAGTTTATATCCTTTATTGAACATGGGCCAATGCCGTCTCTTTCAGTGATAGGTCATTCAGAATCACTCGTCTTCCAGCTATCGGGATTCACTTCTGCAGTCACAGGTGCGTTCCCCGAGTCCTTCCCAGTATTCAGTTGGGTAGTATGTGAGAGCGCATCTCCACTCCTGCTCTTCTTCCGCCGCACACACAGAGCGAAGATCCTGTACAAGAAGAAGGCAACGTGACCCAACAGACAAACGTGCAATGCAAGCCTGAACACATTGTGATAAGGTACGACGCCTTCGCACTCCTTTTTATCTAAGAGCGACAGGCGCGTTGGGGATTGCTCATCATCACATTGAAGAACGAAGTCCATTCTGTGCTTTCCAAGGTCACCGATTTCAACCATGTATTTATTGGAGATTATCTTACAATTTTCAATATAGGCGTTGAAGTCTAATGCGTTCCTCACAACCGCTTCCAGGAAAGCCATTGAGTGATCCATAGCTGCTTTCGCAATTCTCTCTCTTTTCAGCTCCGGGACGAACAGTTCCAAGAATGAGGTACCATGGATTTGGCTACCAATAGAATCTTCAGCCAAAGGGTCCACACTGCCAAGGGAAAACTTGTGCGCTGTTCTAAACCACCACAAAATGTGCCTATGTCCCTCGATTTGGTCTTGGATCCGAAGTGCCTCGTCCATCACAAAACTCGCGTCGTTGAAGAGGCAGCAAGCATTGTAGCTGCGTTCCACCCGCGCAGTAAGGAAGAGCACGAATGCTGCAAGCCAAAGGAATCCAAAAATAAGCTGGGGAGCTCTCATGGTTCTGAGTTACCTTCCGTCTTGCACGTGCTTTTATCTTCGACGACCCTCAGAAATTTCGCATTTTTTCTAAATTTCGTTTTTTGTTGTTCTCGTGATTTTTTCTTATGATTTCCCCCAAGAACCCAAATTATTTCATAAGAAGATAAGGGTTCACTGCAATATTTCGGGAATAGAATCGGTAGTGGAAAAGTGCAGTATTTCAGGAATAGAATCCGCAGTAGAAAACTGTAGTATGTCAGGAATAGAATCAGTAGTAGAAAACTGCAATATTTCAGGAATAGAATCAGTAGTAGAAAACTGCAGTATTTCAGGAATAGAATCAGTAGTAGAAAATTGCAATATTTCAGGAACAGAATCAGCAGAAGAAAACTGTAGTATTTCAGGAATAGAATCAGTAATAGAAAACTCTATTATTTCAGGAATAGAATCAGTAGTAGAAAAGTGTAGTATTTCAGGAATAGAATAAGTAGTAGAAAACTATAGTATTTCAGGAAAGAATCAGTAGTAGAAAACTGTAGTATTTAATTTAAGGAATAGAATCAGCAATAGAGAATTGCATTGTTTTAGGAATAATATCTGTAATAGAAAACTACAATATTTCAGGAATAGAATCAATAGTAGAAAACTGTAGTATTTCAGGAATACTATCAGTAATAGAAAACTGTAGTATTTCATGAATATAATCAATAGTAGAAAAGTGTAGTATTTCAGGAACAGAATCAGTAGTAGAAAACTGTAGTATTTAAGGAATAGAATCAGTAGTAGAAAACTGTAGTATTTCAGGAATAGAATCTGTAGTAGAAAACTGCAATATTTCAGGAATAGAAAACTGTAATATTTCAGGAATGGAATCAGTAATAGAAAACTTCAATATTTCAGGAATAAAATCTGTAGTAGAAAACTGCAATATTTCAGGAATAGAATCAGTAGTAGAAAACTGTAGTATTTCAGGAATAGAATCAGTAATAGAAAACTGCAATATTTCAGCGATAGAATCTGTAGTAGAAAACTGCAATATTTCAGGAACAGAATCAATAGTAGAAAACTGTTGTATTTCGGGAATAGAATGATAAGAAAAGAGGACTTCTATCACCATCCACTTTTTTTTCAACGGCGAACAATCGACAATAAAGCGTGTCTGTTCGTACTCCTAAGTCAAGATCAAATACAGAACGAGTAGATCTGATTGGCCCAGTTATACAAGAAAACGTTCCACGAGTCACTTTTCAGTTAAAAATGACATTTTCCTGAATCCTTAAAATTTATGAACTGGACGTAAGCACATGAGATGAAGCTATTTCAAATTCGGTATAGTTTTTACTTTGTATAATTTTTTTTGCTGTCTTTAATATTCATGATTTCAAAGACGATTTATAATGATACCGCTCAGAAACTTGCTTGTCAAGTTGAGGTTTCTGCTTGTTCTATTCGAATATTTACCCAGTGGAGTATAGTTGTGATGATAACTTGTAACGCTCAAGCAGTATCTGTTCTTGTGGTAGCAGCCGTCATAACCTACGCTGCCCATTTCATGTATTTTGTTTGAACTGCGAATTTCCTTGGGTTGAGCACGAGACCGCTTGGTGGGACTCCAGGTCTGAGTGGCAATTTGATCCAAGCAACAATCGACAGATTGTTAGAATCTGGTGGGGAAAAAAAGAGGGTTGGAGGACAGTTTGTGTCACAGAAAAGTGTGCATGTGGATTACATCCTTTGAGGAAGTGTGTTCTGTTTGCCCAAAAACGTGCAATGGCTGAATGTAAATAAGCGGCTGATGTAGGAGGAGAAACCAAAACAAAAGATGATTAGTAATGGAAGCGAGCATGTATGCGTGAAAAGTGTGTGCGAGAGAAAGAGAAGAGAAGATGGTAAATTTCGTGACAGAGAGGGAGGTTATGGAATGTATTCACACATAATATAATTAAATCATAACCGAACACAAAAATAAAGCGTAAAAACAAAAGTTTGACGCTAGGAGTAAGACAGAGAGAAAGAGAGAAAACTGCACTCACTACAACCAAGCTGATCGGAAAAGGTCCACTTCAAAGCAACGGAAGAAAGGTTTCAAAATCCTCACACTGATATATTTTCACAGCTTTCACTGGCGTCAAGTAAATGCCACTGTTTAATTATGATGTGCTAAGAGAACGAATCGCCTGTCTTTCAGCAAAGGAAGTCTGCTCTGACAAGTGGCCGGCATTCTTAGCGCTGGACAAGGCGAAATTCAATGACTTGCATGAAAGGTCTTTGGCTGTGAATCTTATATTCGTGTGGAAAGATGTAGGCTACTACATATGATTTGCGACTCATATCTGATCTGGTCACTTTACGTTGTGCCAAAGTTAGGCTTTTTCTTGTGTGATGAGATGAATCATCACCAATAATTTAATGTGAAGTATACAGTAAGCTGTAACTGAAGTATGTGCCATTTTTACAAACAGGAGTTATTTATTCTATGTAAAAGATAATTTTTTATTTAGAAATCTCTCTCTTATTGACCACCTAAGGCTTTGTCTCTTGTCTGAACTGGAAGGTATTTCAGAAATATTCTCAAACTATGAGTGTGTAGTCACCAAGTGAATCATGAAAACAAGGCAAATTTCATAAAGCAAATTTTCTTTTCCAAAGCAACGATAATTTATGTACATACACGCACACATTGACACACACACATTATTTATAATATACACACATATATATATATATATATATATATATATATATATATATATATATATATATATATATATATATATATATATATATATATATATATATCTAATGTGTGTATGTATGTGTGAATGTGTCTGTGAAACTGTGTATGGATGTAGTGTGTATTAACAGCTTAAAGGAACCAAAATTCCTGTTGAAGTAAATATCCATTCACTCTTTTCGCATACTGTTAAATAAGGAAAGAGCGACCTTTTAATTTCGGTTATTGTAAATTAATTTGTTACATGTTGAAGGACGCATATCACTGAAATCTCCTCTTTTTGAACAACACGTCTCAGAAAAATATTAGTCTTCGTAAACTATAAGTTAGAAATTTTCACCAACTTATATTTTCTGCTAATTTTTACGTAGGTGATCCCTTTCACGACATGTTTTATTGTCGTTTTTTGTATGTAAAACTTACTGTAAATTTTCAAATGCTCCTGTGCGTTGTTTTACACATTGTTTATTCTCTTGTAACTCGATGTGAATTCCAACGTTTGCTTGTACCTATTTCACTTCTTTCCCTTCGGCCAGGAGGTCTAGATGAGAACGCCCTTGAAAATTTCCCCCTACCTCCCGGCCCGCCTCCCTAGGCCGTAAAGTCAATAAAGGCACTCTTGTCCCCAGTAGCTTCTAAGTGGAAAGTGCGGTAGTGGGAAATGGCAACAGTTGCTGCGGCAGTTCAAGGGCCAACCTTAAATAGGCTCTAACAAGAAGCCAAAGAGCCCAGCAGGCTTAGGGTATAAAAAGGGCTTCTTCATGAGCCCTCAACTGGCCAGTTTTTCCTAACTCTGGCAGCCAGGCGTTGAGTGAAGGGGATGCGTTCTTTGTTTCAAGAGATGCCGTTTCCTTCCCCGGACGGATGTTTCAGAATAACAATGATAATATATATTGACTTTATGGTTTTAAGTAGTACAGTATGCAATAATAATAATAATAATAATGTAAAGTGTAAGGAATAAATGACATACAACATCACACGTTCCAAGAACCACCATATGCAGACATAGATTGCAAACCTCCGGTTAGGCAATGGTCTGTGTGTGGGGCAGCGTTTTCACAAAAATTCTTGAGAACCATTGAGCGCATTTTTATGCGATTCAGTTCTACTGGATGACTTATTGCATACGATAATATGGCTCTGTCATCAAATCCTCACCGATGCCCACTCAAAGTTAATCGAAGTTTTCACTCCACTTCATTAAATTCCAGTCACTAGTTTTCAAGTGGTCTTCTCACAGGCAGGCAGGAGAGAGAATTCAGTAGGGTAACTTTCTTGGTGGATGAAATAAACAAGTAAACAATGCGGCTAAGTTTCTTCGGCGCAATCGAGTTTTCTGTACGGCGTATGATGCTGTATGAAACTCTCAGCAGCGGCCCATGAAACTTTCATCCACAGCCAGGTGGTGACATGTGTTGTTGGCACCTACAGCTAATTTTAACCTTAAAATAAAAAGCTACTGAGGTCAGAGGGCTGCAATTTGGTATGTTTGATAATTGGAGGGTGGATGATCAACATACCAATTTGCAGCCCTCCAGCCTCAGTAGTTTTTAAGATCTGAGGGCGGACAGACAGACAAAAAGCCATCTCAGTAGTTTTCTAAAGACTGAATGTGTCTCATGAGCTTGAAAATAAATCAGTAACAGCCCGTTCTCATTGATTCTGCAATCTCAAGTCATGAGTCTATTTTTGACAAAAAAAAATATGCGGATTATTCAGCCAATTAGCATATTATTCTTTGTACAGACACTGCTTCTCTCTCTTTTATATATATACATATATATATATATATATATATATATATATATATATATATATATATATATATATATATATATATATATATATATATACTCTTAGAAAGTGGTTCTAGTTTTTTTTGTATTTGTCTTTGGCAAAAATGAAAAAGATTACTGGCGCATCTCTCTCTCTCTCTTCTCTCTTCTCTCTCTCTCTCTCTATATATATATATATATATATATATATATATATAGAGAGAGAGAGAGAGAGAGAGAGAGAGAGAGAGAGAGAGAGAGAGAATGCGCCAGTAATCTTTTTTATTTTTGCCAAGACAACTTACGGGAAAAGGCTAGAGCCACTTCTAACAGAGTACGTAGAACTGGCTTCCCTCGTGAACGTTTTTTTTTCTGAAATAAACTCTTGGATATAGGATGATGAAGGAGCGACCTGGCAACTCCACCGACAATCCCATTAAGTGGAATCAAACAACCGAGATGACTTAAGACTTTATTCACAAGAGACAGCAAAAGAATGACATGGGGTATGAACTTCCCCAAGAGGGGAATCAATTGTTTAGTATCACAGTTATTCAAACTAAATGAGATTCTGATTTTTGTCTTGACTTTAAGAGGCAATCAACTAGAATCTTAAAAGTAATCTAGATAACAAAACCTAGTCATGTAAGTCACAGTAAGGAAACGTTCCCAAGGTTCTTAGTCACCATGAGCGCTAATCCTATATATTTACAGTCTCCGCGATCAGTGCAAGTGATGGTGTGCCCTACAAGGCGACAGGCTCCACATGAGGTTATGTATTTCAGCAGGATAGGAGATTACTCCTGCCTGTATGTACGGCAATAAGAAAAAGCCACCTGTGATCACCGTTTACACTAAGTCGGATTGCTGCATAAGAATGAAAAAGATTCGTTTTGCAATAGGGAATTAAGATGTTTCTCATTTTTTCCATATAAACTAATCAACAATGGGAATTTAGATAGTTCTAATTTTTTTTCGTAAGAAATAATCAGCTATTTCTTAGTAGTGAATTGTTAATAATCTTTTAATATTAAAAAATAGTAAATATTACATACTGAACTTGGCATTTTCGATAAAAAAAAAAAACTACACATATCTCAGAGGTTTCTTAACAAAGCAGTCACTACATAATGGAAGCCACAGTTCGTTCATAGAAGTTACGGGAGATCTATAATCAAAATATCTGAACTGTGCAGCGTTGTGCTTCTAGGCATTTAGTGAATGAACTCTACCAAATAGGACGTGAAACCTATATGTACAATGCATTAACCTACTGATGTCATTTTCATATTAAAAGTAAATTATATACAGTAGCTACAGTTAGAATTTATTTTTTTTTATTTTTTAGCGTGGTGGCATATTTCAAGGCAAATTTGCACGAATGTTTTGTGAGAGAGAGAGAGAGAGAGAGAGAGAGAGAGAGAGAGAGAGAGAGAGAGAGAGAGAGAGAGAATTCACATTAAAGTTTTTAAAGTCGTCATTACAGTCCAGTTTGATCCTAGACACTTCGGTCTGTTTCTGAGTTGTACATTTCTTGCATAAAATGTACCACAAAAACATCAAATAAAGCACAAAGAAGATTAAATTGATTTATTATCTTCATACAAATTCTGCCAAGAGAATATACTTTAATGTCAAGTCATCAATAAGTGGATTTTTTTCAGAAAGAATGTTTTACATCAGATTTTTAAACCATTTTCGTAAAAATATAAACAATTCTACTTTTACTTACAGAGGATTTTTATTTCGAAACACATCAGATTTTTAAGGATACTAAGACGTTACTCAAAGCTTGTATTCCATGGAGTCACCCTAATCTATATATTTACAAAATACAACAGTCTCACAACAGATTGATAAAACCTTACAACTAACATGCTGAAAACAATTATTTTCAGTGCATATACATTGGTTTTCTCTAACTCTGTTATGTTATATGAAGACGTTATGACTAATTACGTGATATATAACTGTTTTTGTATGCGTTTCAACTCTTTCATTGAGACAAAAGTAAAGCGACAAACACCAACATCGCGACAAAAATTCACTGTTTTCAGCAATTGGCCTCTGATAAGGTTACAATAAAGGCAACTTCTAATTTAAGGGGACCGGAAGATGTAACGTTCATCTTCCGTTCGAATCTTTCTTAACCACTTGAGTTACCTTAAGACTATACATAACCTTTTTCCTGACCTTTGTGCACCAAACAACACAAATCATTTATTGTGTAATATCTGATAACCCTTATGTAGTCTATTTACAAGGAAGTAAGGCAGGCTGAGAATGAGTAATAAGATTAATGCACGAAATACTGAATGGGGCGTCCGCAGAAGGTGGTTTCACAGTGCATACATAAAACCAGGCAAATCTGTGGTCTTACACTTCACACCATCAGCACATTAGATTCACAGTTGTCTTTAGATTTTGCTGGCCTTGTGCCTGAATGAGTTCTTTTTCGCATGGGCAACCCAAGAGTGGCTGAAATTGGTTTTAAAGAGATAGATTCGGTGGGGAGTAGAAGGCGCATGACGTCTATAGCCCTTCTATTCTCGTCTTATCTAAGGCGCATATTCCTATGGAGTTTTGGGCTCGAGGATATGCCATGGAAGGAAAAGGTGTTACTGGATTCACTTTTCCGGCGGCACTACCTCCTCGAAGGGGATGCCCGTACAGATCTCCACGATACTCTGGTCTGGATTACACAACCTTCATAGCCTGGAGAAGCTTTTGTGGCCTTCTGCTGAATGCTCGGTGTCAACGCGGTGCCAGTCGCTCTGGTCACTTTTGTTATAGCGTTCCGTGTTTTAAATACCTGGCTTCGTAGAGCTAAAGATGAACCTTAGTTATAACAAGAAAAGCCAAGAGACTCCCTTTCTTAAACCCTTTTGACAAATAAGTAGATCCAGCTCCAAGCAATATCCCCGGAATTCATTAAATCAACCCACATAATACTGAACATAAAATTGGCATTTTATACATATATGTGTGTGTATACTAAAAATTTCACTGCTGTGCATTATCTCTTATACACTTTATTGTCAGCCTTTTGATACGTGCTATTTTTCTCCATAGAGTATTGAGTTCCTTTTCTTATTTATCGGACAGGATGTTCTATTTATGCTACAAAAAAAATCAAACATAGCTAGAGAAGTCCCTTTTGAACCACAGATACAAAGATCCAGCGTTCTTTCACTGAGAGTAGAGGAACCAGTCTGATCTCATCCAGCGCAGTCACCAGGATCAAATGACATGTCAGGCGACAGATGAGGTAAGCACTCACTGGTTATTGTTAGCGGAAAATATGACACCACGATGACATAATAAGATCAAGAAAGTCAACATCAGCTCTGCATTGTCTCTGGCTTTATCTTTTGCACAAAATGATTCCAGTCTTGTTTTGGTTCGAATTTTAGCTTGCAACCAGACGAAAGGAGACATCCCCTTATTTTAGCTAAACACCCAGGGCAAATAAGTATCTTCGTAAGTTATTGTACCTAAGTGTAGGCAATATGTACACTTCTCACCAACCTTCAGCCGTTATCTATTCTAGGGTTACAGCTTCTGTTGCATAAAATGTGAAGGTATGCGTAGCAATTCTCATCTGCCTTACATACAAAGTTAACAGATATGGAAAATAAAGAGTCCGCGAGAGATAGTGAGGAATGGAAGAAGTTACGTGACTGAAGAAGATAGAAAAGAAAAATAGGAAGTCAGATATACTCTAATAAAATAAATTTGGAGGTCATTCATAAAAAAACAATGATATTCAAGAGCAATCCGTATTTCCAAGAGGTTAACAGTCACTAACTAGAAAATTATTCAAAGCATGGGCTTAACACCTCGAAGGAGTAGACAAAAATGGGTCTCAAGCTCCGCATAAACATTACTGATATCCCAGTTACTGAAACTGAAATAGGGCAAGAGGAAGTCAGGTCGTTGCAGGGAACTTCGTGATGGAATTTACTGCAAACTTGCGGTCATCGGTTTGCACTAGCGGTATCGTATCTGGAGGTCTTCTCCTCTCCCATCGCTTCTCTTGTATCAGTTTCAGGTATCTGACCACAAACTTTTTTCACTCTAATGTAATATCCTCCATCCAATTAACTTTTCTTTCCAATGTGTTGTTTTTTGTGTGTGTGTGGAATTAAAACGGATGAGAGATAAGTAGTGAGAGAGAGAGAGAGAGAGAGAGAGAGAGAGAGAGAGAGAGAGAGAGAGAGAGAGAGAGAGAGAGAGAGTTAAGGCAATGGAGAAGCCATGAGGCGAACGATCTTAGGGGCATTCAGTTCTTTGCCAACTTGCAAGTCTACTGATGATCCAGCAATGCTGTCTACTTCGTCAATGGTAGCAATTGCTGGTCCGTGTCTTGTTGTATAAGGTGTTGGGGCTCTGGGAAAAGACCGAGGAGTACCTCCACGAGGTCCCTGAGGGCTGTTGTCATTATTGTTTCTACTCATTAGCTTCTCTGATGAAGCTTTATCTTCTGTTTCATTAGTATAGTACAGAGCAGAGTGTCTCCTGGCAAGCACAAGGGCAGCCACTACAACTAGGAGGAGGGCCAAAACAAGCCCACAGCCAACACCAATGATGAGTGCCATGTGGTCCCCAAAGAAGACTTCCAGACTTGGGAGTTCTTCTATTGACTCTGCTGCGTGGTGATCGCGAGGGGAACGAGGATCATCACTCTGTGCGCCACCAAGCCATGCTGGCCAAACAGGTTGGCTAATCCCACAGTCAGGAACATTGGCTTTCTCTAGCAACTGGAGAGCCTGTCCAGCAAGATCTGGGGGTCCAGTACATTTCAGGCATCTAGGAGAATCTGGCATGTCCCGACAAATAGCATCAGCATGTGGGTGATGTGAAGAACTTGGATCTCTCAACCAATCAAGCATAGGAGCTATATGACAACGCTGGCACTGCCATGGGTTGTTTTGTAGCCATACTTTGTCAAGTGATGCCATAGTTTTAAATGCTGTCACTAAATCTTGTTCCAGACCCCTGAAATTATTGTGGGAGAGATCAAGAATTGACAAATGAGGTGTTGCAAATAATGATGAGGCTGGGAAATCTGAGAGGTAATTTCCAGAGACATTCAGAGTCTTAAGGTGACGAGACTGTCTGAGGAGTTCCCCTGGCAAAGATGCCAGACCAAGTTCTCCCATCTCCAAGTGTCGAAGCTGCCTTGCTCGTGGTATCATTTGCACCAGTTGTTCAATTCGTAAAGGATTACCAGACAAACGAAGATTACGCAGCTTTCCTAAAGCATCACTGAGGGCTTCAGGTCTCAGTTTTGTCAGTCGATTGTAGCGAACATCAAGATAGCTAATTGAAGAGTTCTGCATTGCACGAGATTTTACGGATGCTAAACGGTTGTGAGTTATTGTCAGTGTTTCCAAAGATGGTGCAGATAGTGCATTTGATGAAATGGCAGAAATGTGATTTCCATCCAGCAAGAGTGATTTGAGCTGAAGGGATAATGTGATGGGTGGTACATCCATCAGCCTATTATCCCGAAGGTCTAGCACCTGTAGATGAGGCACAGCTTGTAATAGTTCTGCGGAAATTGCCTGGAGACCGCAGGAGGAACAGCTTAGTTCCCTCAGATTTGGAACATCAGTAAACCGGTCAGCAGGAAGGTGCCCTAAAGGATTATGACTTAAATCAAGAACTTTCAGAAGAGAGAGTCCAAACATCATTCGAGGAACTACATCAGGAATACGATTGTGAGCGAGATTCAGGTAGTGGAGGCTTCGCACATAGCGGAAGACTGCAGAAGGTACTGACTCTACGTGATTGTGACTCAAGTCCAGGGTGTGAAGCTTATCAGCTCCTCGGAAGTTTGTTTCAATGATGGCGGAGATACTGTTATGAGAGACATTCAGAGTATGAAGACGTCGTAAGCCCCAGAATGAATGAATTCCTAAAGCAGGTATTCCAGATCTTGTCACAGTTATCTGTTCAAGACGACGATGACCTTTGAAAATGGGCCCCAGGGTCAGAGTATTTGGTCGGTCTGGAGGTGAGGTGATTATCAGAATCTCGGCATCTGACGGCATTTCTAGAACAGGTAGTGGGTCAACCAGTCCTCCTGTGTTGCAGATCACTTGACGACGTCCACTGGGGTCCAAGGGGCAGAAACAGACTGTCGGACATGATCCCGGTTGCGCTGCGCTTATTACTCTCCGGATCATCATCCCAGTAATCCACAGCCATATCTGAAAAGAGAAAAATATTCGTAGGTAAACATGGATTGAAGGAAACTATGCAGTACGCAGAAATGTTACAGTATAATATAAAAAGTACAAAAACACACACATATCTGTCTATATAATCATTTATCTATTTGTCAATCTATATATATTATACACACACATACACACACAGACATATCTATATGTATGTGTATATATATATATTATATATATATATATATATATATATATATATATATATATATATATATATATATATAATACAGTTATTTCCACTGACATAACAAATAGCCACAAGTGTCATGGCCACTTACACTCACACTAGCACTCACACATGTAATGTACAGTGGGTACATTTGCATATGTGCCTTCACATGTATATATGTCTAGAGGCTTGTACTTGGCAATAACGCATGTCGCAGGTATGTTTTAGCACCCGAACCCGTTAAACCCTCTAAATCAAGGCGGCTCATTCGGAAGATTTGTCCCAACAAAGGCATCATTATCATCGTCATCATCACGGCCGCAGAATGAAAATTGTCTGCCGCCGCGGCTGTTTGACACAACAAAGAGGGTCGCCGGCGGTCAACCCAACGGTCTAAACAGGATGCGAATCAGCCGGTCAGGTCATTCGATACAGTTCACTTCAGAAAATCTAAAAAGCATTTCTTCTCGGTCATTGCTACATAACAAAAATAGGCAAGACTGATAACACTGGGTGAAGGATGGGCTTTTTTCGATTTTGTCTAATCCCTTTTCCCTTGAGAATCGTTGTTACTTTCGTGAAAATTAAGGCGCGCGACAGAAACGCATCCATATATATATATATATGGTAAAACCAAATATATAGGCGGAAGCAGACTCGTAATAACTGAGCTTAATGACATCCATCTGACCCCCTGGAGAAAACCCGCCCATACAGACATGATAAAGGACAATTTGGAAAATAATTTTGGAGCTGGTTATAACACGGTGTTGCCGGAAGTCTAGCTGCCTTAACAGTCTCATATCATATAGGACGTCCTGTTATCGTCCCATCATTAGATCCATTAGAAGTGCACTCACTAATACACGAATTACTCACTTGCACTTATGGAGAGAGAGAGAGAGAGAGAGAGAGAGAGAGAGAGAGAGAAAGCTCTGATGGACAGAAGCTAAGCTTAAACTAAGTAAGGCGGGGAACCCGGCACTCTGGAGTCAATCTTAGGGGTGCAGGTGATATGCTCCAGTTGTACACTGAAGCATCACCAGGTCGGAGCGATTATCCGTGGCTTTTTTGCACATCCTCGGCAAGTGATTTGTTCCTTCCGGTATACGTCATCTCTCAGACATGACGTTTACAGCATTAGACCTCTCCAACCTTCATAAAAAGAAGGCAGGTTTTCTTTTTAGTTTTACTGTGATTCAAGTTATTTGCAGTTATATCGCCTAGCACTCTTTTTCTTCGATTTTCATATTGCAGATTTTATAAGTCCCATTAGCGTTTCATGATGTTTAATAAAAAATGTGCAAAAGTAATGCTGCCACCATACTCTTGCTTTTTACTTCGCGTTCTGAGAGAGAGAGAGAGAGAGAGAGAGAGAGAGAGAGAGAGAGAGAGAGAGAGAAAAAGGTCCAAGGAAAACAAAGAATAACAGGGCGAATTATGAACGGAAGGTCAGACCAATAACTGTCAGAAAGCAAAGGCGGTGGCGCCAGATGATTCACAGCATCACATCTACTGAAGAAGGTCGTGTGCCACACTGGCACCTACGAAGGGAGGGGAAGGGGCCGCAGTGGTGGTTGTGGGTTGCCCCAAGGTGCCCCAACCACCTACACCGTAAAGCCATTTGACAACATCCGCTACACCGCACCCCGGGTCTTCCGTCTTGGGTGGCTTTTACTCATCCTTCTCCCTCTCGCCATCCTCGTCTGACCCTCTTATCCTATCTCTCTCTCTCTCTCATGCCCATCCCCACAAACCTCCCTCCCGTCCGTGGCCCCTTTCAACTCTTTTCCTTCCTTTCCGCGCTCTACAATGACGATGTCTTCCTGACCGTTCTTCCACTGCTACTTTTTCCCTGGCCACTTCCGATCCTGAAGCCCCGTCCCCTTGCTTACGAAACGAGGTGGTGTGACGTCGTGACACTCGGTGGCCCCTCAGTGTTTCTGCTGCTGCTGTTATTATTATTTTTCGTTTTGATAGTGTTTTTATAAGCACTGCGAAAGATTTCTCATCAGCCAAGTAATAAGAATACCTTTCATGGCTACAATCTCCTTTGATTTATTATACGCTTATAAAATATTACACAAATAAACGAATGTATGCTGCCAAGAATCTCCTATCACTTATATTAAAGAGGGATGCTGGGTAAGTTTTTAACATGGTTATCCCTTCACGCTCACCTACCTCACCCCCAACTGCCCTCTCTCTCTCTCTCTCTCTCTCTCTCTCTCTCTCTCTCCGTGGCCGACGTAAACAACTCATTGACAGGGCAGCTACCGATTGCTGCGATAACAACGAACAAAGACCTTTGGGGCTGGAAGGAAAGGAAAATTCAAGCAGACAACGGAACCTCCATAAGAGAGGTGACAAGGGTGCTGGGGAAGAAAGGGAAAGGTTCGGTAAACAGGAACGAAACTGACAGTAAAAGCACGCAAACCGCTCACGTATACACAGACAGAGACAGCACACACGTCATACGTATCCTCACATGCTCTCTCTCTCTCTCTCTCTCTCTCTCTCTCTCTCTCTCTCTCTCACAGACACGCACTGCATTGCATGTTGTGATTTAAAATCCAATCGCTTGATGAATGGGCACTTGCGTCCACAGTAAAGAATTTTATCCATCAATGGTTCAGCTCCAAAGAGAAATTACAGACAGGGTCATGAATCTCCATCGCCTCCAGGTCCTACTCGACAGCAACAAACAAAAACAGTTACTTATGAGCTACATCGGAAACTCAGTCTCTTTTTTTTTGTCGTTTCGTCTTTCACTTCCGGAGGAGGACGGTCCTAAGGCGATACAAAATGTCACTTCCTTCGCGCGCCGGGAAGTCGTTATGGAATCTCTTCCTCCGATGAAGATACGGCGTATCTAGATTTCTTGTAAATGTTACTCCCTTAGGAAACTTTATCTAGATTTCTTGTAAATGTTACTCCCTCAGGAAACTTTTTTTTTTTTTTTTTGTAACGAAGCTCTTGCGAAATAACCAAAAAAGACGGAAATCTGCTGAGGTGATCTTAGGAATGCAACTGATTTCAACAAAGCTCTAGTACAATGAAAGGCTAAAAAATAGGACTTCATTTTCAGTTTTCCATAAAAGAAAACTATTGAGATGGCTATATGTCTGTCCGTCCGCACTTTTCCTGTCCGCCCTCAGATCTTAAAAACCACTGAGGCTAGAGGGCTGCAAATTGGTATGTCGATCATCCACCCTCCAATTATCAAACATACCAAATTGCAGCCCCCTAGCCTCAGTAGTTTTTATCATATTTAAGGTTAAAGTTAGCCACGGTCGTGCGTCTGGCACCGCTATAGGTGCCAAAAACACAGGCCACCACCTGGCTGTGGCTGAAAGTTTCATCGGCCGTGGCTGAGAGTTTCATACAGCATTATACGCTGTACAGAAAACTCGACTGCGCCGAAGGAACTTCGGCGCATTTTTTACTTGTTAAATGTTGGTCTTACGAAGAAATATGGAACAAAGATCACCGGAATATCCATTCCGGCCGGTCTTATCAAGTGACACATTTTGTATCTGAAGTTCTCTAATCATATGAAAGAGAACACGATTGATGGAAAGAACCCGTAAGGTTACTTTTAACGATTCTCTCACACATAAAAAAAAAAACACCTAAATGTCATAAAACGTCCATAAGACCACCTTCAACATGACTCGATCTAGAATCGAGGAAGAGACCACAGGAATATAGGTACTGAAGCTCAGAAAGAGAGGAACTCGTACAGAAAAGAAACGACAAAACAGAGGATTTCTTTGCCCTCAAAACTCAGAGGGGGAATCCTGATCCACGAGTAGGTTTTAAATCCGTGCGTTCGGAGTTAAACAAGACCATCTGAACATTTTCCATAGACATACGCGAATGACATGACACTTCACTTTCATTTCCCTTGCCAGGGAAAATTCTTCTCCTAACGTTTTCCTTTTCCCGTTCTTCATCATTCCTTTGAAACCCCTGTCCCACGTCAGCCAGAAACGCCCCTCCCGAAACGTTCAAGTAACACCGTGATGATAATCCCCAAATCCCGAATGCTTTCTCTTCCTCGCAGCTGGGATTATCCCATTTGGATGGATTAGGGATTAACTGTCATGGGGAGGTGAATGGGAGAAAATGGCATTAACGACCAGTAAATGTGGCAGATAAACGACGATGACCTGGTGGTCGTCACGTCACCGAAGAGGCGACGTCGCGCACACCGAGGGATGGGTGGTCAGACCAAGTTCTCTAGACCTATAATATAGGATCAGATGTATATAGTTTGAATGACTCCTGCCACTGCCGAGAGGTGGCTCACCTCTCGATGGGTCTTTCTACGTGAGGCTTATATCGAAAGAGAACGCAGACACTGAATTAGTTGTGAGAGAAGGTGAAATGAATTAAATACTATAGGATTCAATCCACGAAACGTTAACGGAGAAGCCGTTCAGAGGTAAGACCTAGGCCACGCTCTACAAAATAAATCAATAAATAAATAAAATAAAATATTTAGGGACAGAATTTTGATATCAAATATGATTCATGCATATCATATAGCTTGATCAATGTCTGACTTTTAGAGACGTCACTGATAACTACAGTATACATACTGCCTACTGCTACTCACAGCATGAAATTACACTGAATTTGCAATGATTACCATAGCCAATAAACATTATTAAAGAAAAAAACCCAGCGATATGTATTTAACCAAGCCATTCGGCTGCCAAAATTCAACGCAGTTTTCAGTATTATACCTTTAATGTTCAGCATTTGGCGTCAGATCTGCTGTTCATTTCAATACGTCCAGAAGGGTTAAGTTGCAACAATGACTTATTAGTCAACATATCCATATACTATAACTCCAGGCACCGTCGTGGGTGTGAGAGAGGGCCTGTGTGGATTCAAATCACCCTTACATTTTGAAAAATCTTGCTACTGGAAACAGCTGGTGAAATACAAATTAATAACACACAGTAGTTTGCAAGCTGAGAGATATGATGAGAGAAAAGGAAAGTTACTCGGAAAAAGTCATGCATTATGCTCAGTCCGAAATTAGAATGAGTTTATCAGACCAGATTGGTTTAAAAATGTCAAGTCAACGCGAACAACAGATTAATTTATTTTATGTTCCCATTTATAGGCCATGTATTATGCTGACAGTTGGGAAATCTGGTAAGTATTGCCAGAAGAATATTAAAGACTTGCTACCAGA